>NC_037677.1:38986765-39099315 GCF_003255815.1 Theropithecus gelada
AAAAAAAAAAAAAAAAAAAAAAAAAAAAAAAAAAAGAAATATGCATGGTAAAATTTAATGAACAAATGCTAAAATAAGCAAAACACTATCACTTTCAAACCTGTAAATGAGAGAAAGTGGAAAATTAAAACCAACCATTGTAAACAAATTGAATCAGACCCAAAAAGATAATAAAGTACTGGAGAGTAAAGAGTGGTAAGTGTGGAACACATAAAAGCTGTGCCCCGTCCCCCCCTCCAAAAAAAATAAAGAAACTGCCAGATATTTTAATAATTACAGGAAGTGAAAATTGACTAAATTCTCCTGATAAAAGACAAAGATAAGTTGGATTTTGAAGGTTTTTTCGTTATTTTATTTTGTTTGTTTTGGAGACAGGGTCCCACTCTTATGCCCAGGCTGGAGTGCAGTGGTGTGATCACAGTTCACTGAAATCTTGACCTTCTAGGCTCAAGCAATCTGCACACCTCAGCCTCCCAGAAATTTGAGACCAGTCTGGCAACATGGCAAAACCGCATTTCTATAAAAAATACAAAAATTAGCCAGGCAAGGTGGCATGCATCTGTAGCCCCATCTACTCATGAGGATGAGGTGGAAGGATCTCGTGAGCCTGGGCAGTCAAGGTTGCAGTGAGCGGAGGTTGCGTTGTCACACTCCAACCTGGGTGACGGAGTGAGACCCTGTCTCAAAAAAAAAAATAATAATAATAATTGTCTGCAGACAGATGATTAAAAATAGTCTGAGTATATAGCAAGTTGGCAAATGTAAGATCAATGTATATAATCTGTTGTCTTTCTAAGCACCAGTCATCTATTTCATTTTATTTTTTTTGTTGAGACAGAGTCTCACTTTGTTGCCCACACTGGAGTGTAGTGGTGCGGTCTCGGCTCACTGCAACCTCCGTCTCCCAGGTTCAAGTGATTCTCCTGCCTCAGCCTCCTTAGTAGCTGGGATTACAGGCATGCGCCACCACGCCTGGCTAATTTTTGTATTTTTAGTAAAGATGGGATTTCACCAGGTTGATCTTGAACTCCGACCTCAGGTGATCTGCCTGCCTCGGCCTCACAAAGTGCTGGGATTACAGGCATGAGCCACCATACCTGGCTTCATCTTTATATTTTTTTAGAGACAAGGTCTCACTATGTTGCCCAGGCTGGTCTTGAACTCCTGAGCTCAAGTGATCCTTTCACCTCGGCCTTCCAAAGTGCTAGGATTATAGGCATGAGCCACCACGCCTGGCCACACCAGTCATCTTTAGAAAACATGATTCAGTTTTGAGTGCAGGAGATCAAGGCTATAGGGAGCTATGATCATACCACTGCACTCCAGTCTGGATGACAGAGTGAGACCCTGTCTCAAATAAACAAAAAACAACCCCCCCACCCCAATTCAAAGAATTTAAATTGCTTGCAATAACAAGGCCTTTATTTTTAATTTTTTTGAGACTGGATCTTGCCCAGTCACCCAGGCTGGAGTGCAGTGGTACAATCTCAGCTCACTGCAACCTCTGCCTCCCGGGCTCAACTGATCCTCCCACCTCAGCCTCCTGAGTAGCTAGCATCACAGGCATACACCACCATACCCAGCTATTTTTTTTTTCTTTTTTTGTATTTTTGTGGACACGGGGTTTCATCTTGTTGCCAGGCTGGTCCTGAACTTCTGGACTCAAGCGATTCTCCCGCCTTGGACCCCCAAAGTGTTGAGATTACAGACATGAGCCACTGGGCCTGGCCAGCAAGGCCTTTTATGGAGAAAACAAGAAAAGTATATTGAAAAACATTAAAGGAAACATAAATATGGAGATAGGGGACACCTAATAATATCTTGAAGTTGTCATGCTCTCTAAATTTACCTGTAGATTCAGCATACAGTTATGCATTGCTTAGTGACAAGGATACACTCTGGGACATGTTAGGAAACTTCATTGTTGTGCAAACATCATAGAGTGTGTACTTATACAAACCTAGATGGTATAAACTACCACACATCTAGACTATATGATATAGCCTGTTGCTCCTAGGCTATACACCTGTACAGCATGTTACTGTATGGAATACTATAGACAACTGTAACACAATGGCAAGTATTTGTGTATGTAAACAGAAAAGGTACAGAAAAAATATAGTATAAAAGATTTTTAAAAATGGTATACCTGTCTAGGCACTTACCATGCTTGGATCTTGCAGGTCTGGAAGATTCTCTGCATGAGTCAATGGGTGATGGTGAGTGAGTGTGAAGGCCTAGGACGTTTTTGTACACTACTGTAGGCTTTATAAACACTGTACACTTAGGCTACACTGTTTATAAAAAATATTTTTCTTTAATAATATATTCATTTTAGTTTACTGTAACTTTTTTCCTTTACAAACTTTTAACTTTTCTAGGCCAGGTGCAGTGGCTCATGCCTGTAATCCTAGCACTTTGGGAGGCTGAGGTGGGCAGATCACCTGAGGTCAGGAGTTCGAGACCAGCCTGGTCAACATGGCGAAACCCCATCTCTACTGAAAATACAAAAATTAGCTGGGCATGGTGACATGCGCCTGTAGTCCCAGCTACTTGGGAGGCTGAGGCAGGAGAATCTCTTGAACCCAGGGGGTGGGGAGGTTGCAGTGAGCTGAGATAGTGCCACTGTATTCCAGCTTGGGCAACAGAGTGAGATTCTGTCTCAAACAAATAAACAAAAAACAAAAACCACACACACAAAAAAACCATTTAACTCTCCTTTTTTTTTTTCCCCCCCAGACAGGGTCTTGCTCTGTCACTCAGGCTGGAGTACAATGGTGCAGTCACCAATTACTATAGTATTAAAAAAAATTAAGATACTTCAGAGTATATTTAACCAAATGAAGCAAGACTTGTACACTGAAACTACAAAACATTGTTGAAAGAAACTAAATACCTAAATAGCTCATTATTCACGTGTTTGTGCTGGTGCTGTTCTAAATCTATTGCACTGACAGTTCTAAAAATTATAGCCCAAACAGCGATGTATCGTACATAATACTTGATGATGATAATAAATGCCTATGTTACTGGTTTATGTATTTACTATACATTTTATTGTTATTTCAGAGTGTACATCTCCTACTTATTTAAAAAAGGGCAGGCCAGGTGCGGTGGTGGCTCATGCCTGTAATACCAGCACTTTGCAGGGCCGAGCCGGGTGAATCACTTAAGCCCAGGTATTCAAGACCAGCTTGGGCAACATAGTGAGACCCCATCCCTACGGGAAATATAAAAATCAGCCAGATGTGGTGGCACAGGCCTGTAGTCTCAGCTACTCAAGAGGCTGAGATGAGAGGATCTCTTGAGCCTGGGAGTCAAGGCTGCAATGAGCTGTGATTGTACCACTGCACTCTAGCCTGGGAGACAGTGAGACCCTGTCTCAGAAAAAAAAAAAAAAAAAAAAAGGGGCTGTAAAACAGCCGCAGACAGTCTCTTCAAGAGGTATTCCAGAAGGCACTGTTATCATAGAGATGGCAGCTTTGTGTGTGTTAATTACCCTTGAAGACCTTCCAGTGGAACAAGACGTGGAGGTGGAAGACAGTGAGAATGATGATCCTGACCCTGTGTAGGCCTGGGCTAATGTGTGTGTGTGTGTCTTAGTTTTTAACAAAACATTTAAAAAGTAAAAATAAACAGATAGTTATATAGATAGAAAAAAGCTTGGAGAATAAGGATATAAAGACAATGTTTTTGTACAGCTGTATAATTATTACAAAAGAGTCAAAATGTTAAAAAAATTAAAAAGTTTATAAAGTAAATAGTGTTATGGTAAACTAAGATTATTGCTGAAGAAGGAAAATCTATTTTAAAAGTAAACTTAGTGTAGCCCAATTGTACAATGTTTATAAAGTCTAGAGTAATAGTACTGTTCTAGGCCTTCTCATTCAATCACCATTCGCTGACTCACCCAGAGCAACTTCTAGTCCTGCAAGCTCCATTCATGGTAAGTGCCCTATATAGGTGTACCATTTTTTAGTCTTTTTGTCTGTTTTGAGACAAGGTCTCGCTGTGTTGTCCGGGGTGGAGTACAGTGGCATGATCCTGGCTCACTGTAGCCTCGATCTCCTGGGCTCAATCGATCCTCCCACCTCAGCCTCCCAAGTAGCTGGGACTACAAGGCATGCACCACCATGCCCAGCTAATTTTTGTTTTTTTTTCCTGTAGAGGCAGGGTTTCACCATGGGGCCCAGGCTGGTCTCTAACTCCTGGACTCAAGCGATCCACCTGCCTCTGCCTCCCAAAGTGCTGGGATTACAGGTGTGAGCCACTGTGCTTCAACCTTTTTATCTTTTATGCTGTATACTTACTATGCCTTTTCTATGTTTAGACACACAAATACTTACCATTGTGTTACACTTGCCTACAGTATTCAGTACAGTCACATGCTGTGCAGGTTTGTAGTGTAGGAGCAATAGGCCGTATCATATAGCCTAGGTGTGTAGTAGCTATACCATCTAGGTTTTTGTAAACATACCTAACGACGTATTTCTCAGAAATGTGTCACTGTTATTAAGTGATACATGATTGTACATTTAAATTGATTATTGATAATGAAGGATTTATGCCATTGTGGTTTTTTTTTTGTATATGTCTTATATTTTTTGTTCCTAAATTCCTCCTTTACTGGCTTATGTGTTAGATGCGTGTTTTCTTTCTTACTTTTTTTTTTTTTTTGAGATGGACTCTTGCACTATTGCCCGAGCTGGAGTGCAATGGCGCGATCTCGGCTCACTGCAACCTCCGCCTCCTGAGTTCAAGCGATTCCCCTGTTTCAGTCTCCTGAGTAGCTGGAACTACAGGCACCTCCCACGATGCCTGGCTAATTTTTTTGTATTTTAGTAGAGACTGGGTTTCACATGTTGCCAAAGGTGATCTCAAACTCCTGAGCTCAGGCACTCCGCCCACCTAAGCCTCCCAAAGTGCTGGGATTACAGGTGTGAGCCACTGCGCCCAGCCTCCTTGTTATTGTTTTTTAAAGAGATGGAATATTGCTGGGTTGCTCAAGCTGGAGTGCAGTGGCTATTCACAGGTACAGTCACAGTGCACTGTGACCTCGAACTCATGGGCTCAAGCGTTCCTCCTGCCTCAGCCTCCCTAATAGCTGGGATTATAGGCATGCACCACCATGCTTGGCTTTACCACTCTGGTTTGAATTAATACCAACTTAATATTTATAGTAAACAAAAACTTTTCTCCTATATAGCTCTGTCCCCCTCAAGTTATTATGTCATATTTACATTTTTTTTTGAGACAGAGTCTTGCTCTGTCACCCAGGTTGGAGTGCAGTGGCGTGATCTTGGCTCACCTTAACCTCTGCCTCCCGGATTCAAGTGATTCTCCTGCCTCAGCCTCCTGAGTAGCTGGGATTACAGGTGTGTGCCACCACGCCCAGCTAATTTTTGTATTTTTAGTGAAGACGGGGTTTCACCATGTTGGTCAGGCTGGTTTTGAACTCCTGACCTTGTGATCTGCCCGCCTCGGCCTCCCAAAGTGCTGAGATTACAGGTGTGAGCCACTGTGCCTGGCCCATAATTACATTTTTATACAATGTTTGTTCATCAACATTGTCTTATAATTACTGTTTTATGTTTTATTCATTTTTTTTGAGATGGAGTTTTACTCATGTCACCCAGGCTAAGTGCAATGGTGTGATCTCAGCTCACTGCAACCTCTGCCTCCCAGGTTCAAGCAATTCTCCTGCCTCAACCTCCTGAGTGACTAGGATTACAGATGCCCGCCACCATGCCCAGCTAATTTCTGTACTTTTAGTAGAGATGGGGTTTCACCATGTTGGCCAGGCTGGTCTTGAACTTCTGATCTCAAGTGATCTGCCCATATCAGCCTCCCAAAGTGCTGGGATTACAGGCATGAGCCATCACACCCAGCCTGTTTTATGTTTTTTAAACCACATAGAAAAGGGGATTTCAGTTGTCAAAAATGCATGAATACCAAATTTTATGTTTGCCTGTGTGATTACCTTTACCAGTGTTCCTTTCCTCTTCATTTGGATTTGAGTTACTACTTGGTGTACTTTCACTTTGCTGTGAAGGATTTTTAGCATTTCTTGTCAGGAACATCTACTTATGATGGAGTAGCCATGGTTCTACTCCCCACTTTACTCCTGTAGTTGAAGTCCCTGAGCCAAAAAACCTTCCTTATCAAAAGGACCAGGCCCAGGTCTGGCTCTGTGGCTCGTGCCTATAATCCCAGCACTTTGGGAGGCCAAGGGTGGGAGGACTGCTTGAGCCCAGGAGTTCAAGACCAGCTTGGGCAACAGAGTGAGACCTTGTCTTTATAAAAGATTGAAAAATTAATAGGGCACACACACCTGTAGTCCCAGCTACTTGGGAGGCTGAGGCAGGATGATCACTTGGGCCCAGGAGGTTGAGGCTATACAGTGAGCTGTGATAATGCCACTGCACTCCAGCCTAGATGACAGATTGAGACCCTGTCTCTAAAATAAAATAAAAAAATAATAAAATAAAATAAAATAAATAAAATAAAATAAAATAAAATAAAATATAAATCCAGGCACAGTTCCTGCTTATCCCTGAGTAGTACGTTTCAGTTGCCTGCCAGCTCTCAGAGTTAAACCAGACAATTGCATCCTCCTGCAGGAACTAGGGGTATAAAGCTCTCTTGATAGTGAAAAGCCTGCTTCCCAAAGCCCTTGGCTGTTCACTTATTCCTGAGTGAAATCTCTCTGTGGTCTTGTCTGTTGCAGTGCCCTCCTCTCCTGGGCTGTAAGTACAAGTGACTGATAAATGCTGTCAAAATCACCTATGAGGCGTTGAGTATGCTTCAGCCATCCCATGACCCAAGGGTAGGAATTCCTTCCTCACCCACAGGGTGAAGAGGAGGCAATGACAATTGGAATCATGAACAGGATGGTCCTAGGGCCCCTGGTGAGCTGTAATTAACTGTTCTTGGCAGATAACTGGCTCCATGATACAGCAAAGGCTGCCTGGGCCCAAACTGGAGGTTGCTGGTGGGCTTGTGCTTTGGCCTTCATTGTTGTCACTTCTTCCTACCCTAGGTGGCTCTTGTCTCCAACATGAGGATTGTTATTTGACTCTACGGTGGCATACTATGCTCTTGGGTTTGGTGTGTTCATAGGTGGTTTCTGAGGCTCTCCTGTAAAGGCAGTGACAACACAGCGCCGTAACCAGTTGGTGCTTGAGTTCAGCTTACCACGAGTCAGGCCAGGTATCTTTTGTTGCTGTGTCTACTCTGTGAACCATCACTGGCTACTTGGGGGAGCTATACAGATGTTATTCGTGATTGTGCATCCACCCCTTGGGACAGGTCCAGTCTTCCTCAGGTTAGTGGAAAGGAAGAAAGAAGACCACTACTCCAGGGAGAATTAAACATGACACCGTGGATGCCTAGTGAGTGTTTTTCAGGCAAGAGTAATGGCCTTGCCTGGCACTTGGGCGTTGCTTCCCCTGCTTCACCAGGCGCTTCTCCCCTGGTGTCTAAGAGCATGAAGGTGTGAATCCATTGTAGCCCGCAACCCAGGGGCTGATAAAGAAAAGAGTAGAAGGAGCATTTGGTACCAGCCTCTCCCACTGGAGGATGTAGCTCAACTGCTTTCCCCATGCAAAACCCCTAGCCAGTGCACCTGGGCTTTGCTTAGTATGGCTGCTTACCAAGAAGCCAGAGGGCTAAGCTTGGAATGGCACAGCTTGTTGGCTCCCACCTGAGCCATAAACAAAATGACCTAATCATTTATTCACACTATTTTTAAAACATTCACTTAGAAAATATGTGTTTCAAGATTTTTTTGTAACGCTATTTTCCATTCTATTGTCATGAATGTGCATAGTAACGAAGCACACACTATAAAATTTTCTTTAAACATATATATTTTTGAAAACCATAAATTACTAAAGTTTTATCATATCTCACCCTATTTAAAGTGATAACTTTTAAATTAAAATAATTCACCATGGATACATTTGAAAGCAAAATATTGTGATAGTAATTTATCAAAATAAAATAATTTTATTCACTTATCAAACTTTCTAAAGGAGATCATTAATCTTTTATGGTGTTATTACAAACAAAATGATTTTGTTTAGATATCTAAATTCCGTTTATCATCTTCTTGAATTGTTTGTCAAGGAATCTAATTTATCTGGGCTATAAAAACTTGCTGCTTTGAGCTTTTATTTTTTCATCATTCTATTCCATTGTAAACTGTAATGTAACAAAAATGCTGTCTCTGTTATGCCATTACAGAATTTCTTGTAACAGTAACCCATTAAAGTATATTAAAAGTGAAAAAAAAAAATTCCCTTCCTTGATGTGGATCCTAACCCTGGAGAGATTGATTGGCCCTTCCCGTTAGAAGAGGCAGCTGCCTACAAGGTGAGCCGTTGGGTCCCTGAACCTTTCCCTGTTCTCACCCAGAAGGTCCACATGGTGATGGGACAGTGACTGAAATGGAAAGCTGCAACTTATTGTGGCTAGAAATCTAAAATATTGCTTGGTAATTTATATATAGACAGCAATAAAAAAGCCTGTGTCATGGAAAAGGCAGGACTGTTGCTAAGGATAGTTTCAGTCCACCCACTACTGGGCCATGGGCCTTGCAGGTTTCCACTGCAGTATTTTGCTGCCTGAGCCTCCATTGCAAGAAAAATCTTGCTCTGTAGGGTCATAGGGAAAAGTCACCCTATGGCACCCTCTGGCATTGTGAGGGGGCTAATTCAAACCCAGCCTAAGCCTGAGGTTCTTAAACCCTGTAAACCAACCATTGCCTTGCAGGGAGGGAGGAGGCCTCTCACCCTGATGATAATGACTTGAGGCTCTCTGGAGAAAGATACCTATAAATATAAGCAGGATAAAAAGAACTTCTCCTCCCTATCTGTATGTTCTTAGGGAGTTTCTGAATATAAAATAGAGACTAAATAAGTATGCCTCACCTTAACTGTTGTCTCTGCCAGATTCCCTATGGTCATAGCACTTATGACCTTAGAATATACCGTGGTGGACATGGAATCAGTAAGCAATAAATTAAAATGAAGTCATTGGCACTTAACAACTTGGCTTAATGAAAAGGGACCTTATGAAAATCACAGTTAAAATAATGTCGGGCTGGGCATGGTGGCACGTGCCTGTAATCCCAGCACTTTGGGAGACCAGGGTGGGTGGATCTCCTGACGTCAGGAGTTTGAGACCAGCCTGGCTAACATGGCCAAATCCCGTCTCTACTAAAAATACAAAAATACAAAAAAACCAAAAACAAACAAACAAAAAAACTAGCCAGGTGTGGTGGTGCATGCCTGTAATCCCAGCTACTCGGGAAGCTGAGGCAGGAGAATCATTTAAACTGGAGAGGTAGAGATTGTAGTGAGCTAAGATTGCACCACTGCACTTCAGCCTGGGTGACAAGAGTGAAACTACATCTCAATAAATAAATAAATAAAAATAAAAATAAAAATAAATAAAATAGTTAATATGGCCAATGTAAATTAAAACAGAGCCTTCAAGAATTAAGGCTGGGCATGATGGCTCCCAGCATTTCAAGAGGCTGAGGCAGGCAGATTGCTTGAACTCAGGAGTTCAAGACCAGCTGGGGCAACATGACAAAACCCTCTCTGTACCAAAAAAAAAATTAGCTGGGCATAGTGGTGCACACCTGTAATCCCAGCTACTTGGGTGGCTGAGGCATGAGAATTGCTTGAACATAGGAGGTGAAGGTTGCAGTCAGTCAAGATTGTACTACTGCACTCCAGCCTGGGTGACAAAGCAAGACTCTATCCAAAAAAAAAAAAAAAAAAGAATTGAAACTTGTAAGAAGGGGTGATTATCCCTACTGTACCTGCATTTAGCAGCCAAACTTGGCCTCTTTAACCTGGAAAGCATGAATATGAATAGTGCCTCACGGTGGATTACTGGAATCTTAAGGTCCTCAGACCTGATACCCAATGTTATTGAAGTTACTGACTCCATCTAATAAGCAACTGGTAAATATTTTGCTATTATAGATTTGACTTGTGTTAGGGTTCTCTAGAGGGACAGAACTATATCTATATATATAAAAAATATGGGAGTTTGTTAAGTATTAACGCATACAAACACAGGGTCCCACAACACACTGTCTGCAGGCTGAGGAGCAAGGAGAGCTAGTCCAAGTTCCAAAACTGAAGGACTTGGAGTCTGATGTTCGAGGGCAGGAAGCATCCAGCATGGGAGAAAGATGTAGGCGGGGAGGCTAGGCCAGTCTCTCTTTTCACATTTTTCTGCCTGTATATATTCTAGCCTCGCTGGCAGCTGATTAGATTGTGCCCACCCAGATTAAGGTGGGTCTGCCTTTCCCAGCCCACTGACTCAAATGTTAATCTTCTTTGGCAATACCCTCACAGACACACCCAGGATCAATACTTTGTATCCTTCAATCCAATTAAGTTGACACTCAGTATTAACCATCACAAGTCCACCCCTTGTCAACTTGAACCCATACACATCTCCTGAGATCATACATAATCTTCAAATAAAGACAACAATAAGGTCATAATTATGCCTAACATAATACAACTATCCTTCATACAATGGGAAACATACCAATTCCCAACCCAAATACTATTACATAAAGTTAACAATACATAAATGCTGATGTGAAGTCAATAAATATTATGTCACATGATAAAGAGAAAGGAAATAAAGTGAAGTTTTTTTAGTACAAGTATATATATGCACAAACATGTTCTTAACAAAAGAGAGAGGAAATACTCATGACAATTACAGTCCTCGTTTCTGCAGGGGGTCACATGGTCATAGCTGGTATTCATGACTACCTTCTACTATCCATTCTGTATTCCCTTTGCCTTCAGCAAGCACCTCAGCAGGTCATGGTTTTTTTCCTGGTGGAGTGACCCAAACCTTCATTCCTGAAGGGTCTGGGTCATTTGTAGTCCTGGCTGGATTGGGCTCTTATAGTTTCCTATTGACCTTAATTATAGTGCACAGTAATACTAAGAGACACCCTAATGATCTCCTGTGTTCCATATACATACTCTTCCCTACCTCCGTTGTGGAGTACTAGGCTGATTCCATCTTGATAGTCTAGGTCAGTCACCCCAGGCAACACTCTAACTCCTTTTTTTTTTTTTTTTTTGGGGGGGGAATGAGTTTTACTCTGTCACCCAGGCTGGAGTGCAATGGTATGATCTCGGTTCACTGCAACCTCTGCCTCCCGGGTTCAAGCAATTCTCCTGCCTCAGCCTCCTGAGTAGCTAGGATTACAGGCGCATGCCACCATGTCCAGCTAATATTTGTATTTTTAGGAGAGACAGGGTTTCACCATGTTGGTCAGGCTGGTCTCGAACTCCTGACCTCATGATCCGCCCACCTTGGCCTCCCAAAGTGCTGGGATTATAAGCGTGAGCCACTGCGCCCGGCCCTGTAACTCCCTTCTTAGCCTGTTCACTTAAAGGTAGGAGAAGCCCAAAGTGTCCAGGTGGCAATCTTCCAGTTTAATGGAATTGTTGTTGGGTCTCCCGGTGGCAGTGTTCCTCCCTATGGAACTAAGACCTCTAGGTCAGCAAAACGTAATGTTGCAGGAATAGGAAGCAAAAATTTTGCTAGTGGAACACTAGGGGTGATGGTAAGTGGTTCCACTTTCACTTCCACCCCTTGATTCCTGGACCCATGAATCCTAGCTAAGGGAGAAACAGTACCAAATATTGGACGCTGATTCAGAGCATACACAGCCTTCTGGAGAACTTTGCCCCAGCCTTGCAAAGTATTGTCATCTAGTTGGTGTTATAATTGTGACTTCAAAAGGCCATTCTACTGTTCTGTCAATCCAGCTGCTTCAGGATGATGGAGAGCATGGTAAGACCAGTCAATTCCATGAGCATGAGCCCACTGCTGCACTTTTTTAGCCATAAAGTGAGCACCTTGGTTAGAGGCAATGCTGTGTGGAATACTGTGATGGTGGATAAGGTATTCTGTGAGTCCACAGATGGTAGTCTTGGCAGAAGCACTGCATGCAGGATAGGCAAACCCATATCCGGAGTAAGTGTCTATTCCAATGAGGACAAATCTCTGCCCATTTCATGATGGAAGAGGTCTAGTATAATCAGCCTGCCACCAGGTAGCTGGCTGATCACCCGAGGAATGGTGCCATATCAAAGGCTCAGTGTTGGTCTCTGCTGCTGGCAAATGGGACATTCAGCAGTGGCCATAGCCAGGTCAGCCTTGGTGAGTGGAAGTCCATGTTGCTGAGCCCGTGCATAACCTCCATTCTTGCCACCATGGCCACTTTGTTCATGGGCCCATTGGCGATGACAGGGGTGGCTGAGGAAAGAGGCTGAGTGGTGTCCACGGAACGGGTCATCCTATCCACTTGATTATTAAAATCCTCCTCTGCTGAGGTCACCTGTTGGTGAGCACTCACATGGGATACAAATATCTTCAGAGTTTTTGACTACTAAGAGAGATCCATCCACACACCTCTTCCCCAAATTTGTCACCAATTTTCCAGTAATGCTTCTTCCAAGTCCCTGACCACCCAACCAAACCATCTGGCCATTTCTCCTTCTGTGCAAAGTGCACAACCAGGTGCACTGCTCAAAGTTCTGCCCACTGGGAAGATTTCCCTTCACCGCTGTCCTTCAGTGATGTCCTAGAAAGGGGCTGTAGTGCTGCAGCTGTCCACTTTTGGGTGGTGCCTGCATATCATGCAGAATCACCTGTGAACCAGGCCCTAGTCCTCTTTTCCTCTGTCCGCTGATCATAGGGAACTGAAGGACTTGGAGTCCGATGTTTGAGGATAGGAAGCATCCAGCACAGGAGAAATATGTAGGCTGGGAGGCTAGGCCAGTCTTTTTCACCTTTTTCTGCCTGCTTATATTCTAGTCATGCTGGCAGCTGATTAGATTGTTCCCCACCCAGATTAAAGGTATCTCTGCCTTTTCCAGCCCACTGACTCAAATGTTAATCTCCTTTGGCAACACCCTCACTGATACACTCAGGATCAATACTTTGTATCCTTCAATCCAATCAAGTTGACACTCCGTATTAACCACTACGTGGCTAATATGCTCTGTTCAGAGCCTATTTCAACAGCCTCTAGGCTGTAGTTTTCCTTCATTTTTAAAGGGACACAGTATGCCTCTACCAGGTTATCCATGGGGTACTGTAGCAGCCTTGTCATCATATAGTCTTTGTAAGCAAGATCTCAGCTGCATCCAAATTTCTCTAAGAGGACAACTATGATATTACACTGACAACATCTTTTGAGAAGTTACTTTTGACACACAAATTCAGGACATACAAGTACTGAAAAAGGAGTACACAAAAAGTGGTCTCCACATGTTGTGTGAGGGGTCTTGCCACCTCTGTTAAATTCCTGAAAGCTATTTGGTAATCTGAGGGCCATTTCTTCCCTGACACCATCAAGAAGCAGCTATTGACTTTCTCAGTACACACAGTGTTAATACGAATATCTTTTAGTCCTCTTTGAGATCTAGAGGTGACATATTCCTCATTTACAAGTTTTACTTAATTTCACTGACGCTGTTACTTGCAAGTTGGCTCACCTTGAATAGATTCCCTTCAACAAAAGGCTTTAGAATCTGTCCACATTGCAATACGACAGGAATCCCATGAGTCTCCTCAAAGACCCCTTTACCATAGGGGCTTTCGCGGCCTTCTCTCATAACTCATGATGGCCACAAATTGCCCATGAGCCCCTGATGCAAGAAACTGTCCTCTTTGGCATTGCACTGTACATCATTAGAGCAACAACTGTTGGTCACATACTAGGGTCTCTTGGAAATGGAGGCTTTTACAGGTCCTGAGCTTGTGACCCTCCATACCAGCTGCCCATCGTTCCTTGGGTCACAGAAGCAGCGCCCTGCAAGTTTGGCACAGCTACCAAAACCTCCTTGATGTAGGATGGAGCCACACCCGAGCCCTCTGGCATACTCCATCTGCGGGCGGGATGGCTTCCTTTCTTCTCAATCTCTTGGCAAATGCCATGGTACTGGAGGAGGTCCTTGGCTACCTGAGGATCCCTATGAGATTAACTGAACAGAAATAGGAGTTTCTAGACTATACATGCTGGAGCTCGGTGGAATGTTGCTGCTTTCCATCCTTTATTCAGGATGCCCCTGATCAAGGGTCAGCACCAGTGGCCACTTTCAGGCAGTCGTCCTAGCACTGGATGTCCTAACCCAGGCCAAAAAATGATACTGTCAGTACATTTTTAGGCCATTGCCTAAGAGTTGCCCCCTTTGGGGTAAAGATCTCTGGGAATCTCTTGCCTCAGAGATACCCAGAATATAAATCAAAGTAACAGGTGTCAAGGCCACAATACAGCACCTCACCTGAACACACCTTTCTGACCAGACATTACTGATAGTGACCAAGGCACTTCGCAGAATACACAGTGCTGAGCTTTTGGAAAAGACATTCAATGAAAGTTCTACCTCCCGCTGGGCACGGTGGCTCAAACCTGTAAGCCCAGCACTTTGGGAGGCCGAGGCGGTTGGATCATGAGGTCAGGAGATTGAGACCATCCTGGCTAACATGGTGAAACCCCATCTCTACTAAAAATACAAAAAATTAGCCGGGCGTGGTGGCGGGCGCCTGTAGTCCCAGCTACTCAGGAGGCTGAGGCAGGAGAATGCTGTGAACCCGGGAGGCAGAGCTTGCAGTGAGCCGAGATTGCGCCACTGCACTCCAGCCTGGGTGACAGAGCGAGACTCTGTCTCAAAAAAAAAAAAAAAAAAAGAAAGTTCTACCTCCCATCTAGGTCCCAAGCAGCTGGTTTAGTTGGGAGTTCTCTGATTTAAGTTACAAAGGAGCAAATGGATACCCTGCTGTGTATCACTATTGCCACAGGCATTGACTGAATTTATGTCCCCTAGGTATAGCACTTCCTACGCCAGTGCCACACAGGTTCCCAGACTGTCTGCATTGGTCATAAAATGGGACACCTCTAAAGTTTGTGTTTTTGATGACCGTCTTGCCATATTACCCTCTTTCTGTCAACTTAATCTTGAAGTGCTTATCCACCTCTTGTCTGCCCTGCTCAGACCTTCATACTCTGTTGCTGGAATGAAGCCTGGCACACGATTGTCCCATAATAACATATCTGTTAGATGGATGGGTGGTGATTCCCAGGGCTCTTCTATGCATCTTCAGAAGCTATCCTGTGGATCTTCTGTTCTCTCATACAGCAATTCTCTCAAAACATTATTCACAACTCTCTTATACATTCTCAAGACTTAAAGCTTGTGATTCTCAAATTATATCACTCTCTCACTTGTCCTGTTTGCTCTAGAGTCCTACAGTATTTTACTTACTTATGTTAAATTCTTCTTGCGTTTTAATTCTAACTTTCTCAATATAGTAAAAGCTAAAAAGTAAAATTGTATCTCACAAATCTTAAATTTTCACTTCATATTTTTAATTCATCACCACATTTTTAATTCATTAGGTCTACTATAACCGATAAAAATGAAATCACTTTAAATCTTCTAGCTCGCTGACATTTTTTTTTGAGATAGGGTCTTGCTGTGCTGCCCAGGCTGGTCCTGGACTCCTGGGCTCAGATGTTGCTTCTGCCTCAGTCTCCTGAGTAGGTGGGATTACAAATGTGAGCCACCATACATTATCACACTCTTAATGTTGTTTTGCAGTTCTTCTTTCACTTTTATGAAGTGTCTTCAAAATACCTTCTTATTCTTACTTTCTACTGACATCACCCACAAGCAGATCCATGTATTTATTATGATCATGCTCTGATTAATCTAATTCATGATAGAATTAGATTTAAAATGTAAAACTTCAAATGTCTGATTTACCTTGTTACTAGCCTGGCAGGATAAATCTATGATTTCTCTACTCTTACCTAATGCCTAAAATGTAAGCATTTTTTTTTTTTTTTTTTTTTTTAAGACAGAGTCTTGCTCTGTTGCCCAGGCTGGAGTGCACTGGTGTGATCTCGGCTCACTAGAAGCTCTGCCTCCCTGCTTCAGGGGTTTCTCCTGCCTCAGCCTCCTGAGTAGCTGGGCCTACAGGTGCCTACCACCACACTGGCTAATTTTTGTAGTTTTAGTAGAGATGGAGTTTTATCATATTGGCCAGGCTGGTCTCGAACACCTCACCTTGTGATCCACCTGCCTCGGCCAACCAAAGTGCTGGAATTACAGGCGTGAGCCACTGTAACAAGCCTCACATGTGGCCACATTTAGCCTGACCAAATTTATTTTTCTCTATTGCCCCAAACCCTGCCCAACTCCATTTGGTAAAGTCACCTAGATGTCTCTCAAACATGTAGTGCTCCTTACCTTGTTTGCCCTTTTCATTCTAGTGTGTATCTTTCCTGTACAGATGGTTAAATGAATGAATAAGTGAAAAGTGGTTAAAGCAATGCCTGGTATATATAATAAAGTCTTACTGCTGTTGTTCTTGTTATATACATTTCAGGTTAGAGCTGAAGTTTTCTAATTTTTTTTTCGTGAAATATCCATTAGCTGTGTTATTCATGTACATAAAATGACTGTATGTTAATCTACTATTAGATTATCTAATACCTGATTATCTGATACCTGACCAGATTAAGTTCTTGACTAGTTTTTTTTTTTTTCCAATTACAATTTTCTACCCCTAGAGAGAAAGATCCTTCTTTTACTCTTCCTTCTTTTACTAAGTAACATGCAGTAGATATTACTTTGTTGATTGTATAGCCTGGGTTGTGAGTACTCTTTTATATTTATTCACACAGAAAACCAAGGAACTCTTTTTAAGTAGATATGCTAAGGTGAAATTATTCAGCTTGATTATTGGGGGTAAATTGGCAAGAAGTTTAAGGTTTGTGTTTTGAAATAGCTTTCCAAGAAATTGTGATGCATTCCACTTACTAGTATGTGTCCACTGATTTACTACTCATTCAGATAATTTAAAAGAAATCAGAAATACAGCAACACCTGCTCGGACCTTAGGGTGCATTTGTGGCAAAAGAACAAAACCATCATGAAAATATTTTAAAGTTAAACTGTTAGAAAGAAATATTTGTTATAGAGCAGTGCCATACAAAGTGAAAAAGTTAATATCGCCACCTTTTAACTGCACAGATTTATGAAGATTTTTTTGGATATTATGGGATAATAGCTATTTCTTGAAGGCATCCTGCTGCTGAGTAGGGCTAAGATTGAAAGGCCCAGTAATGAAGTGGATGCTTATAAATGCAGGTCTGTGGTTGGGGATGAGCAATTTATGGAGGAAAGACTGTTTGGATTGTGGACAGCAAAGGATAGTGTTTGTGGTAATAAGGAGTGATAGTTGCCAATAGCAAATAGAATCCATTTGTCAGATCTGGTCTGTGAGTGTGGACTTTATCTGTTTTTTTTCTTAGTGCTTTGGGACACTAGGCTCAAGGATGGGTAGGTTTTTGACCATAGTATTGTTAATATTGTGTTGAATCTGGGTAAGAACAGAGTGATAGTTGTCAGAGGAAACTTCATAATAAAAAGATATAGTTGATTATCATGATTCATGGTATTTATGTTCTGGAAAGTTACCACAAGCACTGAATTAATGAATATTGAATCATTGCTCCCAGAAGAAATACAGGGTTAGTTCCTGCCAGGCTTTGCCCACATTTTTGTTAGCTGATCCATACATAACGTTTTTTTATATGAGTTTATTTAAAAAAAATCTTATTTAATATATATAACTGATTTATTAATATTGAATTTATGGCCAACGGCACTACAACTCATGCCTGAATAAAGCTAATTTGACACACATATTTTCTCCACAGGCACATCACAGCCTTCTTGCACTTAGGAACACAAGAGACAGTACTTCAGTCCTACACTAGGGGACTATTTTAAACAGTGAAATCACCAGCAAAACCCACAAAACTGAAAAATGTGGCACTAACGGTAGCAGGGAAGGGCACTTGTTTATAGTATGAGAACTGAAACAAGAAGCTAGAGCATTGACTTGTTCAGTTTCACCTGGGAATATGTGTGTTGGGTGACTGAAATTTTTAAGTGCTCAGTGCATGTTCTTGACAACGAAAGCACCAAGAGTCTTGGTTTTGGGTTTACAAATAAGTTTGAATGAGTAGATGGATTTGTAGTCACAAAATCCATGAATAATGAGGATTAACTGTATGAAGATCAGTAAAGATTCTAAGATTAGGTTGAAAACTGTGGTCTTTAAAGCTCATAATGGAAAGAGAAACCAGACATACTGAAATAAATAAATGGTTAAAAAATTATATATGTATATTCATATATATAATATATACAGTTATATATTATATATTATATGTATGAAAAGTAAAGGATGACTTTATATATAAAAATAGAGCTGTGTGAGGTATAAGACTTTATGAAGTAAGTTGATAAATAGGGAAATTTTATGATTTGATGGCTATGACAGGTTCATTAATGACAACTGTGGTAGAATAAAATGAACATAAAACAGCAGAATAAAACTACATACCTGATCTTGTTTCCATAGCCTACATGTCTGCTTTTTCTGGGCATTGGCTTTTTGTGTGAATCAGCTAGAGTGAGAATTACTGTCTGGGCAATAGGAGTTTTCTTTTGCACATGGACAATTATTGCTCTCTGAATTTGTAATTTGGTGTTGATGAGTGGAGGAGAAAAGAAGAGCCAGGCAAGGTGGCTCATGCCTGTAATCCCTGCACTTTGGGAGGCCGAGGCGGGTGGATTGCCTGAGGTCAGGAGTTCGAGACCAGCCTGGCGAAGATGGCGAAACGTCGTCTCTACTAAAAATACAAAATCAGCCGGGCGTGGTGGCAGGCGCCCCTAATCCCAGCTACTTGAGAGGATCAGGCAGGAGAATCGCTTGAACCTGGGAGGTGGAGGTTACAATGAGCCAAGATTGTGCCACTGCAATCCAGCCTGGGCAATGTCTGAAAAAACAAAAAATAAAAAACAAAAAATAAAAATAAAGAAAAGAAGTAGTGATGCATTGGAAACATATGTATTAGTGAGTATTTTACAGCAGGAGATAAAAACCTGTATTTGCCTCCTCCAAACTTAATTTTTCCTTTGCTGTTGCCTCTCAAACACTATCACCTAATTTTTTTTCTGGCAATTTTACCTACTATTCAATGCCTTTAATGATTCCCCTTCATGCCTCTACCGTTCATCCTAAAGTATCATTTGTTGTATTTGTTTATTCCACTTTATCCAGTTTTGAAAGTCACATTTCTAAAGTGCAAGATTACTGTGTTTTTATTTGCAGATTCTTCTCCTTTTTTCCTATTCAGTTTGTTTTGTCTAATGCTAAGGGAGTGAGATGTATGCCCTCAGGATTACTTTCAGACCAGATGCCTGGGCTATCCTAGAGCATTTACATATTACATCCCCTTTCCACATGAAATGTGTTCATATTTACAAGATATGGTAAACTATTCTCATTTCCAGAATTCTGGAAAGTCGAACTGATGCAGAAGAACCAGGAAAACCAAGACCAGCATTTGGGGAAAGCTGGTTTTGTCACCAACAAAATATTGACAGAATACAGAAATAGTGTTTTAGGAGAAACATTTAATGTAAATTCAAACCTTGTTCCAATGAGAAAAATACCTGATAAATATGACTTATGTATAATGAATGTGAATTATATTTCAGAATTGTTAGTAATAGAAACTCCTTTGTAAGGAAGCTTGATGAGCTCAGTGCACATGTGAAATTGCTCCTTCATATAAGACATGAGCATCCTTATGCCAGAGAGAAACCTTTTGAGTGTGACAGAAATGAGAAAGCCATATGTCAGAATGAGGACTTACTTCAGCATCAGGATATTCAAACTCTGAAGCAAATTTTTGAATACCTTGAGTGTGGGAAAGCTTTTCATGAGAAGGCAGCCTTCAGTACCCATAAGAGAGTGTGCCCAGGGAGAAACCCTGTGAATATAATGAACAACTAAGAGCCTTTTCTGACAATCCAAACCTCCTTGTTCCTCAGAGAACTCACACAAGGGAGAATCACTATGAGTTTAATGACTGTAGGAGGAGGTCTGTTGGTGAGAAATCTCTAAATAAACACCATGGAGGAATCATGGGAAAAAATACTATGAGTGTGAGAATAATTTTGGCAAGAAATCACTCTTCTTTGACACTGAAAGAGCTCAAAAAGGAAAAACAAGCTTTGAATGTAATGAAGGTAGGGGAATCTTTAAGAAACCAAGTCTCTCTCAACAGCATACATACACAGAAAAGAAAACCTTTCAAAATAGTCATTATGGGAGTTCTTTTTGGCATATATCAGTTCTCTTTAAACATCAGCAAACACACATAAGAGAAAGATTCTATAAATGTAATGAGTGTGGGAAAACTCTCAGCCACAGTTCATCTCTCGTGGTACGTAATAAGATACACAGAGGGGAGAAACCTTATGAATGTATTGAATGTGGGAAAACCTTCACAAATAGGTCAGGCCTTACAGTTCATCCACAGATACACACAGGGCAAATACCCTATGAATGTATTGAATGTAGGGAAGCCTTCAGATATAAGTCAGGCCTTATAGTACATCAGAGAACACACACAGGTGATAAACCCTATGAGTGTAGTGAAAGTGGAAAAAAATTCTGTGAGAAGTCAAATCTCCAAGTGCATCAGAGAACTCACACAGGGGAGAAATCCTATGAGTGTAAAGACTGTGGAAAAACCTTTGTTTACAGTTCATTCCTCATAGTACATCAAAGGATACACACAGGTGTAAGACCCTATGAATGTAACGAATGTGGGAAAATATTCTCACAAAAGCCAAACTTCATTTATCATCAGAGAACTCATACTGGAGAAAGGCCCTATGAATGTAATGACTGTGGGAAGTCTTTCTCAGTGAAGTCAAAACTTATTGTGCATCAGAGAACTCACACAGGGGAAAAACCCTATGAATGTAATGAATGTGGGAAAACCTTTTTCCAGAAGTCGTCTTTTATAGTACATCAGAGAACACACCCAGGGGAGAAACCATATAAATGTAATGCATGTGGGAAAAGTTTTTCCCAGAAGTCATCCCTTACTGTACATCAAAAAAGACATAAAAAAGAGAAGCCATATAAATGTATTCAATGCAGCAAAACATTTAACCAGAAATCAGCTCTTACTAAGCATCAAATAACTCACTCAGGAGAGAAACTTCATAAATGTAATGAATGTAGCAAAACTTTTTACCACAAGTCATCCCTCAGAGTACATCAGAGAACCCACACAGGAGAGAAACCCTACAAATGTGATGAATGTGAGAAGACTTTCTACCAGAAGTCATCACTCACAGCACATCAGAAAACACACCGAAGGCAGAAATCCTGTGAATCTACAAATGTGGAAAGCCTTTTATCAGAATTCATGAATCTGAGAAAGTACAGAAAGAAGAAGCCCCTGTTAGCATCTTCTGAAAGTCCAGAAACCTTTTCGTGCTTAACCTACTCAGTTTAAATTAAAAACAGTGAAGGGGAGAAACTTTGTAAGTATGATAAATATTTTGCCTGGAAATAAAGGGCCATCTTAGTGAGCAGCAGATATTTGATATTTGAAACATCTTATGAATATTTTGAATAAGTTGTAGCTTTGAAAATGATTCATTTTTGGTTATACATCAGAGATTTTAGCTCACTGAAAATATACGTTTGGTAATTGAGACTAAAAACTTCCTCTAGAAATATTATACTAAAATTCTTGTTTCTGATATACCAAAATTTTATTGAAAATATTCAGTTATAGACATACTGTGTTTAGGTTGAATAAACATAAATATACCAAACACAAAGGCAAAGTGTCATTAGGTTATGTGAGTGTGCTTTATTTTTATTTTATTTTATTTTATTTTTCTGTATTTCAGTAAAACTTTACTTACTTAAGTCCAACAGAGCTTAAAGGTTAAAAAAAAAAAGAAGTACTTACAAAGACAGGCAGCAGGCTGGACTTGGCCTACAACCACTAATTTACTGACCCCTGTGCTAAAATCAAGATGCTGCTAATGCAATCAATCCTCTTTTTAACAGTACCCTACATGCATGCTATTATCCTTCAAAGGCAGACCTTTATACTGCACGCTTTCATTTTGATTTTTCAAACGTTCAGTTTGCAAGTTACAATACAAGTGCTGTAAGGGAATAATATCTTGTGGTACTCAATACAGAACTTCAATGTCAAAGCAACTTTTCATTGTATTAAACCACGGAAGTGTGAATAAGGCCAGTGTAATGGAAATAAATAATTCTACGCAAATACCTTCTATAGTAATAAATCTGCAATCAAGAAATCCACTTGGGTGCTGGAGTAAATGGCCTTGAACAGAAATAACTAGTATCTAGGAAATGCATAATCACATAAATAAAACTTTCTAAAATAAAGCAAAAGGTTACATTAAGTATTTTTCTTTCTTCACACTTAATTTTTATTCTAAGTGACTGAACAAAATATACACTATCAAGGTGAAAAGGCAATTCAGAAAAGAAATACAAACACCTAGCAAATAAGTGTAAATATATGCAATCTCCAAAAAAAGTAAATTATAGCCAGAAGAAAGAATCGGTTAAAAAAATTAGGGTGCATAATTTGCATTTGAAGATTTCCCTTACAAGCCTGAATCCTCAATACCAGATCTTCATCTTCCATATCTCAGCTCAGCCTCTCCAAATATAGCTGCCTCATCAGGTATTTCAGTTTAGATCTGGCCAGATGATCAGGCTATTCCCCTGTCTAGTCTGGGCCACAAAAGACCCAAGTGACATTGAGAAAAATCAAAGATGAGCCATGCATTGTAGCTCATGCCTGTAATTATCTGGAGTTGAGTGGGGAGGATTGCTCGAGCCTGGGAGTTCAAAGCTATCCTGGGCTCAAAAAAAATTTCGATACTGAAATTCCTTGGTCACTTCTATAGTGGATTTCTTTCTTTCTTTTTTTATTATTATATTTTAAGTTCTAGGGTAGATGTGCACAACATGCAGGTTTGATACATAGGTATACATGTGCCATATTGGTTTGCTGCACCCATCAACTCATCATTTACATTAGGTATTTCTCCTAATGCTATCCCTCCCCCACCCCCTGACAGGCCCTGGTGTGTGATGTTCCCCATCCTGTGTCCAAGTGATCTCATTGTTCAGTTCCCACCTAGGAGTGAGAACATGCAGTGTTTGGTTTTCTGTCCTTGTGATGGTTTGCTCAGAATGATGGTTTCCAACTTCATCCATGTCCGTGCAAAGGACATGAATGCATCCTTTTTTATGGCTGCATAGTATTCCATGGTGTATATGTGCCACATTTTCTTAATCCAGTCTATCACTGATGGACATTTGGGTTAGTTCCAAGTTTTTATTATTGTGAATAGTGCCGCAATAAACATATGTGTGCATGTGTCTTTATAGTAGCATGATTTATAATCCTTTGGGTGTATATACCCACTAATGGGATTGCTGGGTCATATGATAATTCTAGTTCTAAACCCTTGAGGAATCGCCACACTGTCTTCCACAGTGGTTGAACTAATTTACACTCCCACCAACAGTGTAAAAACATTCCTATTTTTTCACATCCTCTCCAGCATCTGTTGTTTCCTGACTTTTTAATGATTGCCATTCTAACTGGCATGAGATGGTATCCCATTATGGTTTTGATTTGTATTTCTCTGATGACCAGTGGTGATGAGCATTTTTTCATGTATCTGTTGGCTGCATAGATGTCTTCTTTTGAGAAGTGTCTGTTCATACCCTTTGCCCACTTTTTGATGGGGTTGTTTCTCTTTTTCTTGTAAATTTGTAAATTTGACTTCTTTGTAGATTCTGGATACTAGCCCTTTGTCAGGTGGGTAGATTGCAAACATTTTCTCCCATTCTGTAATAGGTTGCCTGTTCACCCTAATGGTAGTTTCTTTTTGCTGTGCAGAAGCTCTTTAGTTTAATTAGATCCCATTTGTCAATTTTGGCTTTTGCTTTCATTGCTTTTGATGTTTTAGTCATGAAGTCCTTGCCCATGCCTATGTCCTGAATGGTATTGCCTAGGTTTTCTTCTAGAGTTTTTATGGTTTTAGGTCTAACATTTAAGTCTCTAATCCATCTTGAAATAATTTTTGTATAAGGTATAAGGAAGGGATCTAGTTTCAGCTTTCTACATACAGCTAGCCAGTTTTCCCAGCACCATTTGTTAAATAGGGAATCCTTTCCCCATTTCTTGTTTTTGTCAGTTTTGTCGGAGATCAGATGGTTGTAGATGCGTGGTGTTATTTCTGAGGCCTCTGTTCTGTTCCATTGGTCTATATATCTGTTTTGGTACCAGTACCATGCTGTTTTGGTTACTGTAACCTTGTAGTACAGTTTGAAGTCAGGTAGTGTGATGCCTCCAGCTTTGTTCTTTTTGCTTAGGATTGTCTTGGCAATGTGGGCTATTTTTTGGTTTTATATGAACTTTAAAGTAGTTTTTTCCAATTCTGTGAAGAAAGTCATTGGTAGCTTGAAGGGGATGGCATTGAATCTATAAATTACTTTGGGGAGTATGGCCATTTTCATGATATTGATTCTTCCTATCCATGAGCATGGAATATTCTTCCAGTTGTTTGTGTCCTCTTTTATTTTGTTGAGCAGTGGTTTGTAATTCTCCTTGAAAGGGTCCTTCACATCCCTTGTAAGTTGGATTCCTAGGTATTTTACTGTCTTTGTAGCAATTGTGAACAGGAGTTCACTCATGATTTGGCTCTCTATTTGTCTGTTATTGGTGTATAGGAATGCTTGTGATTTTTGCACATTGATTTTGTATCCTGAGACTTTGCTGAATTTGCTTATCAGCTTAAGGAGTTTTGGGGCTGAGATGATGGGGTTTTCTAAATATACAATCATGTCATCTGCAAACAGGGACAATTTGACTTCTTCTTTTCCTAATTGAATACCTTTTATTTCTTTCTCTTGCCTGATTGCCCTGGCCAGATCTTCCACCACTATGTTAAATAGGAGTGGTGAGAGAGGGCATTCTTGTCTTGTGCCGGTTTTCAAAGGGAATGCTTCCAGTTTTTGTCCCTTCGGTATAATATTGGCTGTGGGTTTGTCATAAATAGCTCTTATTATTTTGAGATATGTTCTGTCAACACCTAGTTTATTGAGAGTTTTTATCATGAAGGGCTGTTGAATTTTGTCAAAGGCCTTTTTGGCATCTATTGAGATAATCATGTGGTTTTTATTGTTGGTTCTGTTTATGTCATGGATTATGTTTATTGATTTGCATATGTTGAACTAGCCTTGCATCCCAGGGATGAAGCCAACTTGATCGTGGTGGAAAAGCTTTTTGATGTGCAGCTGGATTTGGTTTGCCAGTATTTTATCGAGGATTTTCGCATCAATGTTCATCAGGGGGATATTGGTCTAAAATTCTCTTTTTTTGTTGTGTCTCTGCCAGGCTTTGGTGTCAGGATGATGCTGGCCTCATAAAATGAGTTAGGGAGGATTCCCTCTTTTTCTATCGATTGGAATAGTTTCAGAAGGAACAGTACTATCTCCTCTTTGTACCTCTGGTAGAATTCAACTGTGAATCTGTCTGGTCCTGGACTTTTTTTGGTTGGTAGGCTATTAATTATTGCCTCAATTTCAGAGCCTGTTACTGGTCTATTCAGAGATTCAACTTCTTCCTTGTTTAGCCTTGGGAGGGTATATATGTCCAGGAATTTATCCATTTCTTCTAGCTTTTCTAGTTTATTTGCATAGAGGTGTTTATAGTATTCTCTGATGGTAGTTTGTATTTCTGTGGGATCAGTGATGATATCCCCTTTATCATTTTTTATTGTGTCTATTTGATTCTTAGTTCTCTTTTCTTCTTTATTAGTCTTGCTAGTGGTCTATCAATTTTGTTTCTTTTTTCAAAAAACCAGCTCCTGGATTCATTGATTTTTTTTGAAGGGTTTTTTTGTGTCTCTATCTCTTTCATTTCTGCTCTGATCTTAGTTATTTCTTGCCTTCTGCTAGCTTTTGAATATGTTTGCTCTTGCTTCTCTAGTTGTTTTAATTGTGATGTTAGGGTGTCAATTTTAGATCTTTCTTGTTTTCTCTTGTGGGCATTTAGTGCTATAAATTTCCCTCTATACACTGCTTTAAATGTGTCCCAGAGATTCTGGTATGTTGTGTCTTTGTTCTCATTGGTTTCAAAGAACGTCATTATTTCTGTCTTCATTTCGTGACCCAGTAGTCATTGTGGAGCAAGTTGTTTAGTTTCCATGTAGCTATGTGGTTTTGAGTGAGTTTCTTAATCCTGAGTTCTAATTTGATTGCACTGTGGTCTGAGACACAGTTTGTTGTGATTTCTTTTCTTTTACATTTGCTGAAGAGTGCTTTACTTCCAATTATGTGGTCAATTTTAGAACAAGTGCAATGTGGTGCTGAGAAGAATGTATATTCTGTTGATTTGGGGTGGAGAGTTCTTAGACATCTATTAGGTCTGCTTGTTGCAGAGCTGAGTTCAGGTCCTGGATATCCTTGTTAACCTTTTGTCTTGTTGATCTGTCTAATATTGACAGTGGGGTGTTAAAATCTCCCATTTATATTATGTGGGAGCCAAAGTCTCTTTGTAGGTCTCTAAGGACTTGCTTTATGAATCTGGGTGCTCCTGTGTTGGGTGCATATATATTTAGGATAGTTAGCTCTTCTTGTTGAATTGATCCCTTTACTGTTATGTAATGGCTTTGTCTCTTTTGATCTTTGTCGGTTTAAAGAGTGTTTTATCAGAGACTAGGATTGCAACCCCTGCTCTTTTTTTGCTTTCCATTTGCTTGGTAGATCTTCCTCCATCCCTTTATTTTGAGCCTATGTGTGTCTCTGCATGTGAGATGGGTCTCCTGAATACAGCACACTGACGGGTCTTGACTCTTTATCCAATTTGCCAGTCTGTGTCTTTTAATTGGGGCATTTAGCCCATTTACATTTAAGGCTATTATTGTAATGTGTGAATTTGATCCTGTCATTATGATGTTCGCTGGTTATTTTGCCCATTAATTGATGCAGTTTCTTCATAGCATCGATGGTCTTTACAATTTGGCATGTTTTTGCAGTGGCTGGTACTGGTTGTTTCTTTCCATGTTTAGTGCTTCCTTCAGGAGCTTTTGTAAGGCAGGCCTGGTGGTGACAAAATCTCTCAGTATTTACTTGTCTGTAAAGGATTTTATTTCTCCTTCACTTATGAAGCTTAGATGGATATGAAATTCTGGGTTGAAAATTCTTTTCTTTAAGAATGTTGAACATTGGCCCCTAGTCTCTTCTGGCTTGTAGAGTTTCTGCTGAGAGATCTGCTGTTAGTCTGATGGGCTTCACTTTGTGGGTAACTCGACCTTTCTCTCTGGCTGCCCTTAACACTTTTTCCTTCATTTCAACCTTGGTGAATCTGACAATTATGTGTCTTGGGGTTGCTCTTCTTGAGGAGTATCTTTGTGGTGTTCTCTGTATTTCCTGGATTTGAATGTTGGCCTACCTTGCTAGGTTTGGGACGTTCTCCTGGATAATATCCTGAAGAGTGTTTTCCAGCTTGATTCCATTCTCCCTGTCACTTTCAGGTATACCAATCAAACATAGATTTGGTCTTTTCACATAGTCCCGTATTTCTTGGAGGCTTTGTTCATTTCTTTTTACTCTTTTTTCTCTAACCTTGTCTTCTCACTTTATTTCATTAATTTGATCTTCAATCACTGATACTCCTTCTTCCACTTGATTGAATTGGCTATTGAAGCTTGTGCATGCGTCACAAAATTCTCGTGCCATGGTTTTCAGTTTCATCAGGTCATTTAAGGTCTTCTCTACACTGTTTATTCTAGTTAGCCATTTGTCTAATCTTTTTTGAAGGTTTTTAGCTTCCTTGCAATGGGTTTGAACGTCCTCCTTTAGCTCGGAGAAGTGTATTATTACCCACCTTCTGAAGCCTACTTCTGTCAACTCGTTAAAGTCATTCTCCATCCAGCTTTTTTCTGTTGCTGGTGAGGAGCCGCAATCCTTTGGAGGAGAAGAAACACTCTGATTTTCAGAATGTTTAGCTTTTCTGCTCTAGTTTCTCCCAATCTTTGTGGTTTTATCTACCTTTGATCTTTAATGTTGGTGACCTACAGATGGGGTTTTGGTATAGATGACCTTTTTGTTGATGTTGATGCTATTCCTTTCTGTTTGTTAGTTTTCCTTCTAACAGTTAGGTCCCTTAGCTGCAGGTCTGTTGGAGTTTGCTGGAGTTCCACTCCAGACCCTGTTTGCCTGGGTATCACCAGTGGAGGCTGCAGAACAGCAAATATTGCAGAACAGCAAATATTGCTGTCTGATCCTTCCTCTGGAAGCTTTGTCCCAGAGGGACAGCCGCCTATATGAGGTGTCTCTTGGCCCCTACTGCAAGGTATCTCCCGGGGTTAGTCTACATGGGGGTCAGGGACCCACTTGAGGAGGCAGTCTGTCTGTTTTCAGAGCTCAAATACTGTGCTGGGAGAATCACTGCTCTCTTCAGAGCTGTCAGACAGGGATGTTTAAGTCTGTAGAAGTTTCTGTTGCCTTTTGTTCAGCTATGCCCTGCCCCCAGAGATGAAGTCTAGAGGCAGTAGGCCTTGTTGAGCTGCGGTGGGCTCTGCCCAGTTAGTGCTTCCCAGCACTTTGTTTACCTACTCAAGCCTCAGCAATGGCAGACACCCCTCCCCCAGCCAGGCTGCTGTCTCACAGATCGATCTCAGACTGCTGCCCTAGCAGTGAGCAAGACTCTGTGGGCGTGGGACCTGCTGAGCCAGGAACGGGAGAGAATCACCTTGTCTGCCAGATGCTAAGACCTTGAGAAAAGCACAGTATTTGGGTGGGAGTGCCCCGTTTTTCCAGGTAGTCTGTCACAGCTTCCCTTGGCTAGGAAAGGGACATCCCTTGACCCCTTGTGCTTCCGGGGTGAGGCAACACCCTGCCCTGCTTTAGCTCACCCTCCGTGGGCTGCACCCACTGTCCAACCAGTCCCAATGAGATGAACCAGGTACCTCAGTTGGAAATGCAGAAATCACCCATCTTCTTCGTTGATCACGCTGGGAGCTACAGACTGGAGCTGTTCCTATTCAGCCATCTTGCAACGCCCCCTGTGAGTGTGCTTTATAAGAGAAATATTATATGTGTTGATTTTGTCACAGGACCTCATCATAATCTTATGTAAATGTGCCCTTAATTTAATAATTTTAATGATGGATTTAAAATTTCCCACACTTAATGTTTTTCTTTTTTAGCTATAAAAAATGTGTATTTTAAATAAAATATTTGTAGAGTGTAAGTTGATGTATTGAAATCTTGTTACATTCTACTCATACATAAATAAGTGTTAGCATTTGATATGGTTTGGCTCTGTGTCCCCACCCAAATCTTATGTCGAATTGTAATCCCCATGTGTCAGGGGAGGGGCCGGGTGGGGGGTGGTTGGATCTTGGGGGTGGAGTTCCTCCTTGCTGTTCTTCTGATAGTGAGTTCTCATGAGATCTGATAGTTTAAAAGTGTGGCACTTACCCCTTTTCTCTGTCTCTCCTCTTCTGCGATGGTAAGATGTGCCTTACTTCTCCTTCACTTTCAGCCATGATTGTAAGTTTCCTCAGGCATCCCCAGCCATGTGGGACAGGACTGTGAGTCAATTAAACCTCTTTTCTTTATAAATTACCCAGTCTCATATAGTTCTTTATAGCAGCGTGATAACGGACTAATACACCATTATTACTAAACTGTTTACCTGGTAAGGAATCCAGATAGGCCAGACATGGTGGCTCATGCCTGTAATCTCAGCACCTTGGGAGACCAAGGCAAGAGGATTCCTTGAGCCCAGGATTTTGAGACCAGCCTAGGCAACATGATGAGACCCTGTCTCTATATTAAAAATGTATGATTAAACAAAAAAGAATCCACACAATGTGACTGTAAACTCAGAGTCAGCCAAATGGAATAATAAACTATGCAACAATTAACTACAAAATTATTTAAAGGATTTTTGCTTTCACCCATAAAAGGAATTTTTGCTTCCACTCATTCTCCAGGATTTGTTGTCTTAAACAACTGGCAAACTGACCAAGATATATGAAATAACTAGAAAACTGGAAAAATGTATGAAACAACTGTTTTAAGACTTGGATATTAGGAATTGCACAACCATGATTATTGAAGGAAAGAAAGCAAATATAGCCAGTCCTATGATTGGCACAGCTTCTTGTCAGGAGGAAATTCCTAGACTATGGCATAGATAGAGATAACTCCAAACATATTCTTATTCTATGAAGCATAAATATTTCAGAGTTCAAGAAGGTTAAGTCAGCTGTAGTATGTGGACCAGCATACCAGAAAGGGAGCCAGCAGAGACACTTAGAGAAATCTGAGTGCCAATCTGCATATGCAACAGGTCATGTTCTTTAAGACTTGGCAAAGAACAGCTGCTGCCAAAGGAGCAATTATTGGGGAACTCAAAGACAAACACTTCCCAGAGCTCATACAGAGCTGGGAATCATTCAAGCTCCCACCAGCCAAGACTCTTCCTCCTTCAGTTCCTGAGATGACAGTCTCTTTCTCTGTTAATATGGATTTTTGAAGATCCCATGGATATATTGGGAGTGGGCAAGGATTGGGCATGTTTGAGATGCTGTACTGGTCTGCTTGGGCTGCCATAACAAAATACAACAGACTTGGTGGCATAAATAACAGACATTTATTTTTGCATAATTCTGTAGGCTTGAAGTCCATCATCAAGGTGCTGGCAAATTCTCTTTCTGGTAAGTGCTTCCTGGCTTCTGGATTGCTGCCTTCTCACTATATCCTCACATGGCATTTCCTCATGGCTTGCAGGGTTAGGGATGGGGAGAGACAGCATGTGCTCTAGTATCTTTTATTTGAAAGACATATTCTATTAGATCAGAGCCCACTCCTACTACCTTATTTAACCTTTCCTGCTGCCAAAGAGGCCCTATCTCAAAATAAAGCCACACTGGGGCTTAGCGCTTCAATATATGAATTTTGGGGGGACACAAATATTTCATTTATTATATTCTGCCCCAGCCCCTCAAAGTTCATGTCCTTGCATTTGAAATACATGCATTCCATCCCAACAATCCCAAAAGTGTTACTCATTCCAGCATCAATTCTATAGATCTAAAGTCCAAAATGTCATCTAAATATTATCTAAATCATGAAAGGGTGACCTTTGAGGTATGATTCATTCTGAGGCAAAGTTCCTTTCCAACTATGAAACCAGTGAAACCAGACAGGGTATGTGCTTCCAAAACGTAGTGGTGGAATATGCATAGGATAGACATTCCCATTCCACAAGGAAGAAATCTGAAAGAAAGGGATGATGGTCCCAAGCCAGTCCAAAACCAGCAAGACAAATTCCATTAGATCTAAGGCTTTAGAATGACCTCTTTAGTGGCCAGCCATGGTGGCTTATGCTTGTAATCCCAGGACTTCGGGAGGCCAAAGCAGGTGGATCACTTGAGGTTAGGAGTTTGAGACCAGCCTGACCAACATGGTGAAACCCCATCTCTACTAAGATTACAAAATTAGCTGGGCATGGTGGCACATGCCTGTTATCCCAGATACTTGGGAGGCTGAGGCAGGAGAATTTCTTGAAACTGGGAGATGGAGGTTGCAGTGAGCCAAGATCGTGCCATTGCACTCAGCCTGGGCAACAAGAGCAAAACTCTGTCTCAAGGAAAAAAAAAAAAAGCCTCTTTGGCTCAACACCCTTCCTACCTGGGGCAGTGGCCTCAACTCTCATGGCCTTAGGTTGTTGTCCCACCCCATACTCTGTGGGGTGGCCCTGCCCACAAGGCTCCAGGCAGGGTTAGCCTGGCCTGTTTAAACTGAAGAGGTGTTGGCTTTATTCTTTGAAACCAAGGAGGGAGACTTTATGATCTTTGGGGTCATTCTTCCCTTTCAAAGAATAGTGCAAGTCCCAACCAAATAGCTCTGTTGCCCCATCCTGCAAAATCCAAGACATCCAGCAGCCTTCCCTTCTCCATCACCTTCAGTTCAATTTGACAGAGTTTCTGCTTATATAATTCCTTAATCTCTCTGTCGAGTGGCAATCCAGCCACATTCTCAGTGTTTTCCTCAGAACATGTTTCTCTTTTGCAGTGTGGACAGGCTCAGAATTTTACAAATCTTTAAGTTCTGGTTCTCTTTTGCCACTCATTTCTTCAATTCTCTATCTTCTCTTTCTGTAAGCAGTCAGAAGGACCCAGGCCACACCTTCTTTGTTTTGCTTAGAAATCTCAACTAAATATCTGGTTTTATCACTTGCAGATTCTACTTTCCACAAAACTCGAACACAACTCAGCCAGTTTTGCTACCTTATAACAAAGATTGCCTTTCCTCCAGTTTCCAATAACAGGGTCCTCATTTCTGTTTAGGCCTCACCAGAATGGCCTTTAACATCCACATATCTATTAGCATTGTGTTCATGATGACATATGTATTCTGGGACAATAGAGACTTTCTCTGTTTCTCTTACTTTCTTTCTGAGCTCTCACCAGAATTTCCTTTAATCTTAGTATTTTCATCAACAGTCCCTTAAGGCAATCTAGGCTTTTTCTAGCACATACTTCAATGCTCTTTTGGCCTCTTCCCATCACCCAGTCCCAAAGCCACTTCCACATTTTTAGGTATTATAGCAGCACCCCACTTTATGGTGCCAAAATCTGTATCAGTATGCTCATGCTGCCTTAAAATACTACAGAAGGGGCCAGGCGCAGTGTCTCATGCCTGTAATCCCAGCACTTTGGGAGGCCAAAGCCAGCAGATCACTTGAGCTCAGGAGTTTGAGAACAGCCAGGGCAACATGGTGAAACCCTGTCTCTACTAAAATACAAAAATTAGCTGGGCATGGTGATGGGCACCTATAGTCCCAGCTACTCAGGAGGCTGAGGTGGGAGGATCACTTGAACCCATGAGGCGGAGGTTGTAGTGAGCCAAGATAGCGCCACTGCACTCCAGCCTGGGTGACAGAGCAAGACTCTGTCTGTAAAATAAAATAAAATAAAATAAAATAAAATACTACAGAAGAGATGGCTTAAATAACAGAAAGTTATTCTCTCACAGTTTTGAAGGCTAGAAGTCCCAGACTGAGGTCCTGGAAGATTAAGTTTCTTGTGAATACTCTCTTTGTTCCTGGCTTACAGATGGCCATCTTCTTGCTATGTCCTCACACAGCCAGCCTGCCTGCCTGCCTTCCTTTCCTCCTTCCTTCCTCTTCCTTCCTTCTTCTTCTTTTCTTTTTCCTTCCTTCTTTCCTTCCTTCCTGCCTTCCTGCTTTCCTTTGTTGTGGGAAGTCAGGGACCCCAAACAGAGGGACTGGCTGGAGCTGTGGTAGAGGAACATAAATTGTAAAGATTTCATTTTAATATGGACATATATCAGTTCCCAAATAATACTTTTATAATTTCTTACACCTGTCTTTACTTCAATCTCTGAACATAAATTTTGAAGATTTCATTTTAATATGTACTTTTATCAATTCCCCAATAATACTTTTATAATTTCTTATGCCTGTCTTTAATCTCTTAATCCTGTTATCTTCGTAAGCTGAGAATATACATCACCTTAGGACCACTGTGATAATTGTGTTAACTGTATAAATTGATTGTAAAACATGTGTGTTTGAACAATATGTAATAAGTGCACCTTGAAAAAAACAGAATAACAGCAATTTTCAGGGAACAAGGGAAGACAACAATAAGGTCTGATTACCTGTGGGGTCGGGCAAAATAGAGCCATATTTTTCTTCTTGCAGAGAGCCTATAAATGGATGTGCAAGTAGGGAACATATCGCTAATTTATTTTCCTAGCAAGGAATATTAATAATTAATACCCTGGGGAAGGAATGCATTCCTAGCGGGAGGTCTATAAACAGCCGCTCTGGGAGTGTCTGTCTTATGTGGTTGAGATAAGGACTGAAATACGCCCTGGTCTCCTGCAGTACCCTCAGGCTTACTAGGATTGGGAAACTCCACCCTGGTAAATTTGTGGCCAGACCGGTTCTCTGCTCTTGAACCATGTTTTCTTTTGTTTAAGATGTTTACAAAGACAACACATGCACAGCTGAACATAGATCCTAGATCCTTATCAGTAGTTCTGATTTTCCCCTTGTCCTGTTTCCTCAAAAGCATGTGATCTTTGTTCTGCCTTTTGCCCTCTGAGGCATGTGATCTTTGTGACCTACTCCCTGTTTGTCCATCCCCTCCCCTTTTGAAATCCTTAATAAAAACTTGCTGGTTTTGTGGCTCAGGTGGACATCATGGTCCTACCAATATGTGATGCCACCTCTGGAGGCCCAGCTGTAAAATTCCTCTCTTTGTACTCTTCTCTTTATTTCTCAGCTGGCCGACTATTATGGAAAATAGAAAGAACCTACGTTGAAATTTTGGGGGCTGGTTCCCCCGATATGTATTCCTTCCTTCCTTCCTTGCTTTTCTTTCTTTCTCTTTTTTCTCTCTCTTTCTTCTTTCTTTCTCTCTCTCCTTCCTTACCTTCCCCTCCTTCTCTTCTCCTCTCCTCTCCTCTCTTCTCCTCTCCTCTCCTCTCTTCTCTTCTCCTCTCCTCTCCTTTCCTCTCCTCTCTTCTCTTTTCTTTCTTTTTTTCAGAGTCTTGCTCTCTCTCCCAGGCTGGAATGCAGTGGTGCCATCTTGGCTCACTGCAACCTCCACCTCCCGGGTTCAAGTGATTCTCCTGCCTCAGCTTCCTGCGTAGCTGGAGTTACAGGCATGTGCCACCATGTCCGACTAATTTTTGTATTTTTAATATAGACAGGGTTTCACTATGTTGGCCAGGCTGGTCTGGAACTCCTGACCTCAGGTGATCCACCCGCCTCAGCCTCCCAAAGTGCTGAGATTACAGGCATGAGTCACCTCTCTCTCTCTTTTCCTTCCTTTCCTTCCCTCCTTCCCTTCCTCCCTTCCTTCCTTCCTTCCTTCCTTCTTTCTTTTCTTTCTTTCTTTCTTTCTTTCTTTCTTTCTTTCTTTCTTTCTTTCTTTCTCTCTTTCTCTCTTTCTCTCTTTCTCTCTTTCTTTCTCTTCTCTCTCTTCTCTCTCTCTCTCTCTCTCTCTCTCTCTCTCTTTCTCTCTCTCAGCCAGGTGCGGTGGCTCATGCCTGTAATCCCAGCACTTTGGGAGGCTGAGGTAGGCAGATCATGAGGTCAGGAGATTGAGACCATCCTAGCTAACATGGTGAAACCCCATCTCTACTAAAAATACAAAAAACATTAGCGAGGCATGGTGGCAGATGCCTGTAATCCCAGCTACTTGGGAGGCTGAGGCAGAAGAATTGCGTGAACCTGGGAGGTGGAGCTTGCAGTGAGCTGAGATCGTGCCACTGCACTCCAGCCTGGGTGACAGAGCAAGACTCTGTCTCAAAAAAAAAAAAAAAAAAAAAAAAAAAAAAAAGACAGAGTGGAACTAAGCCTTGAACAAACCATTATTACTTGTCTAATGTGTGCCCCCTGCCTTGTGCCCAGTGGGTCCAGGAGAGGGAGCTCAGATGTTAAGAATGCACAAGTACAGCTTAGCACCTGGGTGCCATCATGTTCTGTGGTCTCAGAGTGACTTTCTATTAAAGAGAAAGGGAAGTTAAGAGAGATTAGGAACCACACTCAGTCTCCATGGGATGTTAGGGCCCTCATGTCTTCCTCAGCATTGATAGTTCCTGGGTTCATGGCTGATATGGTCAGGATGTGTGTACCCTCTACATTTCATGTTGAAATATGACCTCCATTGTCAGAGATGGGGCCTAGTGAGGTATTCGATCATGGGGGCAGATCCCTCATTAATGGCTTAGCACCATCCCCTTGGTGATGAGTGAGTTCTCAGTCAGTTCTCTTGAGAGCTGAGTGCTGGTTGTTTAAAAGAGTTTGGTCTCTCCTTCCTCAGGTCTCTCTTGCTTCCTCTCTTGCCATGTGATGTGCTGGCTCACCCTTTGCCTTCCAGCATCATTGGAAGCTTCCTGAAACCCTCAGCAGAAGCTGAGCAGACTCTGGCACCATGCTTCCTGTACAGCCTGCAGAACCATGAGCCAAGTAAGCCTCTTTTCATAAATACCAGCCTCAGGTGTTCCTTTACGGCAATGTGAGAATGGGCTAATACAGTGGCCCTGGGCTCAGGATTAACAAGGCTGTGCTAGCACCAAGCAATCATACTGGAAGGCTGAGGTGGGAGGATCACTTGAGCTGGGGAGTCGAGGCTGTGATGAGCTTCCTGGATTCAAGTGATTCTCATGCCTCAGCCTCTTGAGTAGCTGGGATTACAGGTCTGCGCCACCACACCCAGCTAATTTTCGTATTTTTAATAGAGACGGGGTTTCACCATGTTGGCCAGGCCGGTCTTGAACTCCTGGCTTCAAGTCATCCTCCTGCTTCAGCCTCACAGAGTGCTGGGATTACTGGCATAAGCCACTGTGCCTGGCCCAAGTAATTGTTTTGTATTGATTGAATTTTTCTTTGTTTCTTACACTTCAGTTTAGATTTTAGGGTATAAGTATACTTATAAAAAAATGAGATCATGTCTTAAATATTCTTTTTTTTTTTGAGACAGATTCTCGCTCTGTTGCCCAGTGCCCAGGCTGGAGTGCAGTGGTGCAGTCTCGGTTCACTGCAACCTCCGCCCCTGGGTTCAAGTGATTCTCCTGCCGGAGCCTCGCAAGTAGCTGGGATTACAGGTGCTCACCACCATGCCCAGCTAATTTTTGTATTTTTAGTAGAGACAGGGTTTCACTATGTTGGCCAGGTTGGTCTCAAACTCCTGACCTCAAGTGATTCCCCCGCCTCAACCTCCCAAAGTGCTAGGATTACAGGGGTGAGCCACCATACGCAGCCAATATTCTTGTGTAACTTGCATTTAAAATTTTATGATATTCCGTGAACTCTTTCCATGTCCCTATTCTATCTTGAAAATATGCTTAATGGCCAAATATTTTTCCACTTTTCAAAACTGCATTTGGTTTTACCCATATCCTATATTTTGACATTTAGAAAACTTCTGTTTTTGCTCATGTAGGGGATTATTCCACTAAATGTAGACAAGATAATTTTGATCAACCTGTGAAATAAAGAAAATGGACAAAGCTGAACAAAATATTTTAGGCTGGGCGCAGTGGCTCTTGCCTGTAATCTCAGCACTTTGGGAGGCCGAGGCAGACGGATCACATGAGGTCAGGAGTTTGAGACCAGGCCGGCCAACATGGTGAAACCCCGTCTCTACTAAAAATACAAAAAATAGCCAGGCTTTGTGGCGCATGCCTGTAATCCCAGCTACTGGGGGAGGCTGAGGCATGAGAATCACTTGAATCCGGGAGGTGGAGGTTGCAGTGAGCCAAGGCACACCAGTGCACTCCAGCCTGGGTGACAGAGCGAGATTCTGTCTCGAAAAAAATAAAAATACTTTAAATATTCTTTCTAAGCACATAACTAATAAGACAGTGATCATTGGGGTATGATGTAGAAAGAATGGGAATTCCATGTCAGCACAACATATGAGGCTGCCTTTGCTCTGGAGACTCAGGCTGACCTGAGAGAGGCAACAGGCTGAGGTTTGCTTTTCAGGGTGTTGCAGGGATGATGGGGCAGAAAGAGACCTCTGTGGCCCATGGATGAGATGGACCAGGGTACCTCTGCCTTGACCAGACCCATGGAGGATTCTGTACAGGTAGCACGAACAAGAAGAAAATCAGCCTTCCCACAAATTGCAGTCAGACTTCAAGATGTTTGGGAGGCCCAGAACATTCTTAAGCCCTGAAATCTCTTTTTAGTTTTAATTTTTTTGAGATATGGTCTTGCTCTGTTGTCCAGGCTGGAGTGCAGTGGTGTGATCATGGCTCACTGCATTCTCAACTTCCTGGCTTCAAAGGATCCTCCCAAATAGCTGGGACTGCAGGCATGTGCCCCCATGCCCGGCTAATTTTTTTTTTTTTTTTTCTGTAGAGACAGGATCTGTTGTCCAGTTGCCCAGGCTGGTCTCAAACTCTTGGACTCAAGCAGTCCTCCTGCCTTGGCCTCCCAAAGTGTTGGGATTACCCGCATGAGCCACTGCACCCAACATGAAATTCCTTTAAAGATATCAAGGAGTGTGGCCCCTTTAGCAGCAAGAAAAATTCCTCTGGAGGAGGAAGCATCATCTTAGGTCTCTCTCTCTCTGTCTTTTTTTTTTTTTTCGGAGACCGAGTCTCGCTATGTCGTCCAGGCTGGAGAGCCCTGGTGCGATCTCGGCTCACTGCAACCTTCGCCTCCCAGGTTCAAGCAATTCTCTGCTTCAGCCTCTGGAGTAGCTGGGATTACAGGAGCCCATCACCACGCCCGGCTAATTTTTTTATTATTTATTTATTTATTTGTTTGTTTGTTTTCAGACGGAGTCTCGCTCTGTCGCCCAGACTGGAATGCAGTGGTGTGATCTCGACTCACTGCAAGCTCCGCCTCCTGGGTTCACGCCATTCTCCTGCCTCAGTCTCCCGAGTAGCTGGAACTACAGCCACCTGCCACCACGTCTGGCTAATTTTTTGTATTTTTAGTAGAAATGGGGTTTCACCATGTTAGCCAGGATGGTCTTGATCTCCTGACCTTGTGATCCACCTGCCTTGGCCTCCCAAAGTACCGGGATTACAAGCGTGAGCCACAGCACCTGGCCTTTTTTTTTTTTAGCGCTAGAAAAGAACATCATACACATAAATTCATTGCATTATACAAATAAACACCTGATTGACAGATCACATCTTGTGAAATTTATATAGAAAATTGATACAGGTTATAATAATTTGTGCAAAGGTGATATTAGGAAAATTGGAAAAGATTAAATTATGCAGAATGGAAAATTCACTTAAGAATAAAAGAGGCAGCAGGGCACTGTGGCTCACTGTAATCCCAGAATTTGGGGAGGCTGAGGTGGGTGGATTGCCTGAGGTCAGGAGTTCAAGACCAGCCTGGCCAACATGGTGAAACCCCGTCTCTACTAAAAATACAAAAATAAACTGGGTGTGGTGGCAGGTGCCTGTAATCCCAGCTACGGGAGGCTGAGGCAGGAGAATCATTTGAACCCAGGAGGTGGAGGTTGTAGTGAGCTGAGATCACGCCACTTCACTCCAGCCTGGGCAAAAGAGCAAAACTCCATCTCAAAAAATAAAATAAAATAAAATAAAATAAAATAAAATAAAATAAAATAAAATAGGTGTCACTGTTTTGCTGCAGAAAATCCTCTTTCAAAGCAAATTCACTGGTATTGGTATAATTCTGATAAGAGTGTTTACATTTCCAAATGTTTTCAAACATTCTGGTATCCAAATGCTGTGTCAAAAAGATGCTAAAATATCTTGTGCCACCCACCTTCTTACTACAATCTTACATACTTTCATCGTGCCCCATAATGATCTTCATGGATGCTATATCCATTTATAATTCCATGGGTGAGGCCAGGCGCAGTAGCACTGTAATCCCAGTGTTTTGGGAGGCTGAGGCAGGAGGATCACTTGAGTCTAGGAGTTTCAGCCGGCAGTGAGTTAGGATTACGCCACTGCACTGTAGCTTGGGTGACAGATCCAGACCTTGTCTCAAAAAAAAAAAACAAAAGCAAAATCCATAGTTGCATCGTTCATTATTTAATCAATCTCTATTTTCCTGTGAAGGCAGGAGTGTTCACCATAGTTTCCATAGCACAAAGGACACGTTTTGCTACATGCCAAGCACTCTTTAAGTGTTGAGGTGAATCTGTGAAGTAGTTTAATGATTGCTTTCCCTTATTTTTATAAACATTTGCATAAACAGAGTTTCTAAAAATGGCAAGTAACTGAGGTTTTCTTTTGGAGTACAAAGAGCCATCAATGCGTGGGTGTTTGCAAAAATATTACCTAGGCAGGACATCCAGGTTCCATCTCACAGAGTTAACACTAATGTAAAGAGGGACTTGTAAATCACTTAATGAGATGGGATTTAATTAGAGTCACTAGGTATTACATCTAGCAATTCCACCCACCCTCCCTTCCAAATCTAGCTATTTTTTCCTTTGAGAATTGTCACTGCAGAACTTGTTCATCAACTAGCATATATCTGGTTCTTTCATATTTCCCATTTTCTTTTCATGAGAAGATTCAATGAAGATGTGAAAGTGTGTCTGAAGTGAGTTCCCTTGAAGTTTGTTTTTAATTTTAATTAATTAATTATTATTATTTTTTTGAGACAAGATCTTGCTCTGTTGCCCCTGAACTTCTGGCTTCAAGTGATTACCGCTTCCACCTCCCAAAGTGGTGGGATTACCAGGATGAACCATCATGTCCAGCCTAGAAGTTTTGTTTTTATTCATTCTGCAAAATTGTTGTGTATCTTCTGCAGTCTAGAAACTTCATTAGCCTCAAGGGAAACAACTGAACATGAGTTTCAATTCCTGCTGCAAAGACCATTTGTATTCACTACCGGGTCCCTTGTGGATTTTTATTAGGTGCAGTCCCTAAGTGATAATTTTGCCGTAAGAAGTGAGGTCCTGGCTGGGGGCGGTGGCTCACGCCTGTAATCCCAGCACTTTGGGAGGCCGAGGTGGGCGGATCACGAAGTCAGGAAATCGAGACCATCCTGGCTAACATGGCGAAACTCCGTTTCTAATAAAAAACACAAAAAATTAGCCGGCCGTGGTGGCGGGCGCCTGTAATCCTAGTTACTTGGGAGGCTGAGGTAGGAGAATTGCTTCAATCCAGGAGGTGAAGGTTGCAGTGAGCCAAAATCATGCCACTGCACTCCAGCCTGGGCGACAGAGCGAGGCTCCATCTCGAAAACAAACAAACAAACAAAAAAATTAAAAAATAAAAAATAGGCCCGGCGCAGTGGCTCACGCCTGTAATCCTAGCACTTTGGGAGGCCGAGGTGGGCAGATCATGAGGTAAGGAGATCCAGACCATCCTGGCTAACACGGTGAAATCCTGTCTCCACTAAAAATACAAAAAAATTAGCTGGACGTGGTGACCGGCGCCTGTAGTCCCAGTTACTGGGGAGGCTGAGGCAGGAGAATGGTGTGAACCCGGGAGACGGAGCTTGCAGTGAGCCGAGATCCTGCCACTGCACTCCAGCCTGGGTGACAGAGCAAGACTCTGTCTAAAAAAAAAAAAATAAAAAAAAAAAAATAATAAAAATACAAATAAAAAATAAAGTAAGGTCCTGGAGTTAGGACTTTGAAAGGAAGGATACAGATGCTGAAATCTTAAAAACTTGGGCAAACACCACTGAGAAACGGTAGGAAAATTTGAATATTGACATGCACTGGTTTCTTTTTGCTGCATTCAGCGAAGTTCTGATAATAGATTTAAATTAATACTACATCTGGGCATATTGCACGCAGAGATGGAAGGAAATCATGCATTTCTTTTTTTTTGTGAGACAGGGTCTTGCTCTGTTGCCCATGCTGGAGTGCAGTGGCACAATCATAGCTCACTGTAGCCTCAACCTGCCAGGCTCGAGTGATCCTCCCACCTCAGCCTTCTGAGTAACTCAGACTACAGGTGAGTGACACCACGCCTGGCTAATTTATTTTTATTTTTGTAGAGACAGGGTTTCACTTTGCTGCCCACTTTGAAGTTCCAGGCTCAAGTGATCCTCCTGCCTCAGCCTCCAAAATGCTGGAATTACAGGCATGAGCCACTGAGCCTGGCCCCAAAACGCTTTTTTTTTTTTTTTTCCTCTTAGACAGAGTCTCACTCTGTTACCCAGGCTGGAGGGCAGTGGCGCAATCTTGGCTGACTGCAACCTCTGCCTCCCAGGCTCAAGCAATTCTTGTGCCTCAGCCTCCTGAGTAGCTGGGGATTACAGGTGTGCACCACCACGCCTGGCTAATTTTAAAAATATTTTTGGCTGGGCGCAGTGGCTCACACCTGTAATTTCAGCACTTTGGGGGGCCGAGGTGGGTGGATCACGAGGTCAGGAGATCAAGACCAACTTGGCCAACATGGTGAAACCCCATGTCTACTTAAAAAAAAAAAAAAAAAAATTAGCTGGTTGTGGTGGCATGTGCCTGTAATCCCAGCTACTTGGGAAGCTGAGGCATGAGACTCGCTTGAACCCAGGAGGTGGAGGTTGTAGTGAGCCAAGATCGCACCACTTCACTCCAGCCTGGCGATAGAGCGAGACTCTGTCTCATAAAAAACAAATTCTTTTTTTTTTTTTTTTTTTTGGTAGAGACGGGGTTTCGTCATGTTGGCTAGGCTGGTCTCGAACTCCTTGCCTCAAGTGATCCATCTGCCTCAGCTTTCAAAAAGTACTGGGATTATAGGTGTGAGCCACCACGCCTGGCACCAAAGGGCTTTTAAGAAGAAACTTTCTTATGTATTTACTTACTAGACAAATCCATTGAGCTTGTGACACAGTATGTTACCTCTTCAGCAGAACTGGTCCTTTTTTTAAGACAGATTTTTTTTTTCTCTGCAAGTTTTTATACAGGCTAAATGGATTTATAAAGTGTCATACAAGTACTAGGTATTAAAATCAGCTTTATTGAATTAAAATTTATGAACAATAATACCTGCCAATGTCATTAAATATACAATTTAATGAATTTTTGACAGATATATACACCTGTGTTACCACCACCACAAACATGATATATTGCAGGTGCTGGCAAACGTTTTCTGTAAAGGGCCAGATAGTAAATGTTTTCAGTTTTGCATGACATCCGGTCTCTGTCACAACTACTCTGCAACTGTAGTGCAAAATACATGTATGAACAAGTCCTTATTCCAGTAAAACTTTAAAAAACCAGGTGGCAGGCTGGATTGGGCCTGTGCACTGTAGTTTGTTGACATGATATAGAATCTTTCCATCACCGCAAAAATGTCCTCATGCCACTTTGTAATTATTTCTTTTTCACACCCCCACCCACTGGCAACAACTGGTCTGCTGCTTATCACTACAGTTTTGTCTTTTCTACGGTTTCATAAAAATAGAATCGTAATCATGCAGTGTGTATTCTTTTTTGCCTGGCTTTTTTCACTTAGCATAACAGTTACAAGATTCATCTGTGTGTCCTATTTGTGCATGTTCTGCAATTTTTTAAACTCTACAGTGTTATCTCCAGTTTTGGGCTATTACAAAGAAAGGTGTAATGAACATTTATGTGTAGGTTTTCTGTGAACACAAGTTTAATTTCTCTGGGAAAAAGGCACAAGGGTACAACTGCTGGGTCATACAGTGTTTGTTTACATTTTAAAGAAATTGCCAAACTAATTTCGGGAGTGGGATGCCATTCTACATTCCTACCATTAATTTCTCAAGATGCATTTTTTTTTTTCCTTTTCTTTCTTTCCTTTTTTTTTTTTTTTTTTGAGACAGAGTCTTACTCTGTCACCCAGGCTGGAGTGCAGTGGCACGATCTCGACTGACTGTGGCCTCTGCCTTCTGGGTTCAAGTGATTCTCCTGCCTCAGCCTCCCGAGTAGCTGGGACTACAGGCGTGCCCCACCACACCCGGCTAATTTTTATGTTTTTAGTAGAGACAGGGTTTCACTATGTTGGCCAGGCTGGTCTCGAACTCCTGACCTCAGGTAATCTGCCTGCCTTGGCCTCCCAAAGTGCTGGGATTACAGGCATGAGCCACCACACCTGGCCGTGATCCATTTTTTCATATACTTGCCTGCATTTGTTATATTTACTATTTTATCTGTTTTAATATGTGTGTAGTGATGACTCATTCTGGTTTGAATTTATATTTCTCTAATACCTAACGATGTTTGACATATTTCTACGTGCTTATATGCCATTTGTATCTTCACTTCAGTGAAATGTATCTTTGTGTCTTTTGTTCATTCTCTAACTGGATTGTTTGTTTTCTTACTGCTGAATTTTGAAAGTTCTTACATGATACAGTCCTTTGTCAGATATGGGTTATAAACATTTTCTTCCAGTATGTAGCTTGAGACAGAGTCTCACTCTGTCCCTCAGGCTGGAGTGCAGTGGTACGATCTCAGCTCACTGCAACCTCCGCCTCCCTGCAACCTCCGCCTCCCAGGTTCAAGCTACTCTTCTGCTTCAGGCACCCAAGTAGCTGGGATTACAGGCACCCACCACCACGTCCAGCTAATTTTTTTTTTTTTAGTAGAGACAGAGTTTCACCATGTTGGCCAGGCTGGCTCGAACTCCTGACCTCAGGTGATCTGCCCGCCTCGGCCTTCTTTTCATCTTCTTAAGGGGTCTTTTACAGTGCAAACGTTTTAAATTTTGATAAAATTCCATTTTTTCCATTTATCGTTTTATGCATTATGCTTTTAATATGTCAAGAACTCTTTGCCTAGCTTAGGTACTAAAGATTTTCTCCAGTGATTTCTTCGACAAGTGGTATAGTTTTAAATTTAAAACCAGGATCCATTTTGAATTAATTTTTGTATTAGGTGTGAGGTTTAGGTTGAAGTTTTTTTTTTTTTTCTAACTTATGGATATCTATTTGCTCCAGCACAATTTATTTAACATACTGTCCTTTCTCCATTGAATTGCTTTTGCACTTTTATCAAAAACTAGTTTTCTTTGCTTGTGTGGGTCTATTTCTGGATTCTCTCTTCTGTTCCATTGAACTGTTTTATCTCTGCCAATTCCAAACTGTTTGATTGTTTTTAACTATAAGGAAGTCTTAAAGTCAGGTAGAATGCTTTCTTTCATTGTATTCTTTTTCAAAAAGATTTTCAGTGGTTGCAGTTCCTCTGCCCTGTCATATAAATTTCACAGTAAACTTGTGTACATCGACGAAAAAATATTGCTGAGATTTTGATAGGAATTATGTAAAAACTACAGATCAGTTTGAAGAGAACTGACATCTCAAATATCAATGAATATATATGTCTCGACTTATTTAGATCTTCTTTGATTTCTTTTATTAGTGTTTTGTAATTTTCAGCATGCAAGTCCTGTACATGTTTTATTAGATTTATACCTAAGTAATTTTTTGTTGTTGTTGAGTGCTTGTGAATGGGATTCAGCTTTTAACTTCAGTTTTCACATAATCATTGCTAGTACATAGAAATGCAGTATATTGGTATGTTGATCTTGTATTCTGTGATGTTGATGAACTCATTTATTCTCGTAGTGTGTGTATGCATGTATCCCTTTGAATTTTCTGTGTAGATAATTGTGTCATTTGCAAACAGTGACAGTTTTTAAAAATCTGTATGTCTTCTTCCTTTTTATTGCCTTATTGCACTGACTAGGACTTCCTGTACTATGCTGAATAAGAGCTGTGGGAGTGGAATCCTTGCCTTATTCCCAGTCTTATGAAGAAAGCACTGATTTTTACCATTAAGTATGATAGTAACTGTACATATTTTTAGGTACTCTGTGTAAAGTTGAATAGGTTTCTCTCTTTTCCTAGCTTGGTGAGGTTACTATGAATGTGTGTTGAATTTTGTCACATTTTTTCCTACATTATTTGATACGTGATTTTGCTTCACTGGCCTATTAATATGGTGGATTAATATATTGAACTATTCTTGCATTCGTAGAATAAGCCTCACTTAGTCGTAGAGCATGATTCTGTTGATATATTTTTGGGTTCAATTTGCTAATTTTCTTTCTTTCTTTCTTTTTTTTTTTTGAGATGGAGTTTTGCTCTTGTTGCCCGGACTGGAGTGCAATGGCTCACTGCAACCTCTGCCTCCTACCTTCAAGTGATTTTCCTGCCTCAGCCTCCTGAGTAGCTGGAATTACAGGCATGCGTCACCATGCCTGGTTAATTCTGTATTTTTAAAAGAGATGGGGTTTCTCCATGTTGGCCAGGCTGGTCTCGAACTCCTGACCTCAGGTGATCCACCCGCCTCGGCCTCCCAAAGTGCTGGGATTACAGGCATGAGCCACCACGCCCAGCCTCAATTTGCTAATGTTTTTTGAGGACTTTGTGTATGTAGGATATGAATGGTATTGATCTGTATCCTGTATCCTTCAATATTAAGGATATTGGGCTGGGTATGGTATGTAATGAAATGTAGTGAAAACTGTAATCCCAGTTTTCTTAGTACAGTCTGACGGCTTTGGTATTAGGAAAATATTGGCATCATAAAATGAATTTGTACTTCTCTGATGATTAATGATATTGACCATCCTTTCATGTGCTTACTGCCCATTTGCATATGTTCCTTCATAAATTGCCCATTGTTTCGTTTTTTTTGTTGTTTTTTTGTTTTTTTTTGAGACGGAGTCTCGCTCTATCACCCAGGCTGGAGTGCAGTGGCGCGATCTCGGCTCACTGCAAACTCCGCCTCCTGGATTCACGCCATTCTCCTGTCTCAGCCTCCTGAGTAGCTGGGACTACAGGCGCCCGCCACTATGCCCGGCTAATTTTTTGTATTTTTAGTAGAGACGGGGTTTCATCGTGTTAGCTAGGATTTTTTCTTGATCTCCTGACCTCGTGATCCGCCCGCCTCGGCCTCCCAAAGTACTGCGATTACAGGCGTGAGCCACCGCGCCCGGCACCCATTCTTTCGTCTAGTTTTTTTTCGAGGCAGAATTTCGCTCTTGTTGCCCAGGCTGGAGTACAGTGGTGCGATCTCAGCTCACTGCAACTTCTGCCTCCTGGCTTCAAGCGATTCTCCTGCCTCAGCCTCCCAAGTAGCTGAGATTGCAGGCGAGCGCCACCAAGCCCAGCTATTTTATTTTTTGTATTTTTAGTAGAGACGGAGTTTCACCATGTTGACCAGGCTGGTCCCAAACTCTTGACCTCAGGTGATCCGCCTGCCTCAGCCTCCCACAGTACTGGGATTACAGGCGTGAGATACCGGGCCTGGCCTTTTGCCCAGTTTTGAACGTTTTTCTGAATTACTGGGTTGTAAGAGTCTTTAATATATTCTGTATGTAAGTCCCCCTTCATCAGATATTTGTTGTATAAATATTTCCCCCTACTCCGTAACTTTCATTTTCTTAATATGAAGTTTCAAACAACGTAAGTTTTAAAAGTGATAAAACCCAACTTAACTTTTTCTTCTAAGATTTATGTTTTTCATGTCCTCTTTAATGAAGATTTTCTTCTAGGCACTTTATGGTTTTCATGCTTATATTACTCATTTTTCCCCTATACAAAATTTCAGTTGTTACAGAACTGTGTTGAAAACTCTATCTTTTCCCTTTATCTTTGCATCTTTGTTGAAAACCACTTGAAAATATATGGGTGAGTCCAATTCTGTTTACCTGTATGTGTATCCTAGATCCAGTACCATTCTATCTTGATCACTATAGCTTTAATCTTGAAAAAAGTCTGTAATCCCAGCACTTTGGGAGGCTGAGGCGGGTGGAACACCTAAGGTCAGGAGTTCAAGATCAGCCTGGTCAACATGGTGAAACCCCATCTTTACTAAAGATACAAAAAAATTAGCCAGGCGTGGTGGCACACACCGTAATCCCAGCTACTTGGGAGGCTGAGGGAGAAGAATCACTTGAACACAGGAGGCAGAGGTTGCAGTGAGCCGAGATCGTGCCACTGCACTCCAGCCTGGGTGACAGAGGGAGACTCCATCTCAAATAGGAAAAAAGAAATCTTAAAAAACAGTTTTGACTTTGTGGGTCCTTCAGGTTTATAACTCATGAATACAGTGTATCTATTTATTTTAGGACTTCTTTTCTTTCTTCTAGCATTAATACATGTTTTGTAGCTTTAGTACAGGTCTAATAACTTTGTCCCTATATTTCATGATTTTGATGCTGTTTTCATAATTTCAACTTTTTGAAAATATTGAGCTTGTATCCTGTGACCTTGCTAAACATACTTGCTAGTTTAAAAAACATTTTCAGACACTTTTATGGTTTTCCATATAGACAATCAGATTGTCACAGCAAAGTCTCATGCCTTCTTTCACATTCTGTATCCCTTTTCTTGAGACAGGGTCTCACTCTGTCACCCAGGCTGGAGTGCAGTGGTGCGATCACAGCTCCCTGCAGCCTTGACCTCCTGGGCCTCCAGTGATCCTCCTGTTCAGCCTCCTGAGTAGGTGGTACTACAGGCACATGCCACCATGCCTGGCTAATTTTTATTTCAGTTTTCGTAGAAATGAGGTCTCACTATGTTGTCCAGGCTAGTCTTGAACTCCTAAACCCAAGCAATCTTCCCACCTTGGCCTCCCAGAATGCCAGAATTATAGGCATGAGCTACCACACCCAGTCTCTTTTTTATTGGCTTATTGTACTGGCTAGAACATCCACTACAAGGTTGATTGGAAGTGGTGACTAGACATCTTTACCTTGTTTCCAATCTTAGGAGAAAAGTGCTTTTTACTTCACCATTAAGTACGATGTCAGATGTAGGTTCTCCCATTCTCCCATAGATGCTTGCTCTTAGATTGTGGAAGCTCAATTTAATTCCCAATCAACTGAGCGGTTTTATCATGAATGGGTGTTAAATTTTTTCAAATGTTTTCCTACATTTAAAAAACTATGTGGTTTTTCTTTTTAATATTAATATGAAACATATTGCTTTTTGAATGTTAAAGCTTGCATTTCTAGGATAAACCCTACTTGGCCATATGTGTTTCCTTTTATAGATTGCTATGTTCAACTTGGTATTTTAAAAAGGATTTTTATGTCTATATTAAGAGATGTTGATCTATGAGTTTTTCCTGTGATGTCCTTTCTGACTTTGGTATCTGGGTAATGTTGGTCTCATGACTTTTCTTTGGGGGAAGGTTATCAGCTACAAATTCAATTTAACAGGACTATTCAAGTTATCTCTCTCTTGAGTGGGCTTTGGTTCTATATTCCTTACAATTTTCAATTCCATTTAAGTTGCTGAATTTATTGGCATTGTTACTAATAAAATTCCTCTGTATTACCTTCTTGGTGTATAGGACCTATAGTAATATTTCCTCTTTCATTCCTGACACTAGGAATTCTTTCAATCCTTTCAAAGAGCCAGGTTTTGGTTCCATTAAATTTTCTTTATTGTTTGTCCATTTGTAATTTTGTGACTTTTAGCTCTTTATCATCTCCTATTCTACTTGCTTTGGATTATTTCTGTTCTTTTTCTCATTTCATAAGGTAGAAGTTTAGACTATCGAATTGAAATCTTTTTATCTAATGTAAGTATTTAATACTCTGATTTCACCTCTAAGCACTGCTTTAGCTACATTTAACAAATTTGACACTCATTCAGTTCAAAATATTTTCAAATTTTTCTTTCTCTTTATTGCTCATTTACGAGTATGATGTTTAATTTCCAAATATTAAGAGATTTTTTGGACATCTTTGTTATTGGTCTCTTACTTAATTCTGTCCTGTTGAGAGAATATACCTTGTATGGTTTTCATTCTTTAAAAAATTTTAAGACTGTTTTGTTATACTCCATAGTAGGTACACTTAAAAATAATGTATACAGGTTGCACAGTGGCTCACATCTGTAATCCCAGTGCTTTGGGAGGTCCTGGAGGGAGGACTGCTGGAGCCTGGGAGTTCAAAACCAGCCTGGGCAACAGAGCTAGACCCCATCCCTACAAAAATAAAAAATAGCTGGGTGTGGTGGCACATGCCTATAGTCCTAGCTACTCTGGAGGCTGAGACAGGAGGATTGATTGAGCCCAGGAGTTCACGGTTGCAGTTAACCGATTGCACCACTGCACTCCAGCCTGGGTGAGTGACACTGTCCCTAAAAAATAAAAAAACATATTAATATATCATGCTAATGAGTGAAGTGTTCTACAAATGTCAATTAGTCAAGTTAGTTGATAGTGCTGTTCAAGGCTTGTATCTCCTAAGTGACTTGTGCTATCAATTACTTGATTAAATATCTAACTATAATTGAAATTGTGCCTTTTTCAATTTTCAGTTTTTATTTCATGAATTTTGAAGCTGTTTTATGTGTACTTAAGCTAGAAAGTAGCTTTGCTGTAGGATTCCCAAATTTCCACAATATAGAGGTCTTTCCCTTGGGGCCATTCAACTTCTGCAGAGAAGAAACTTCCCATCTCTTGCTGGACGTTAAACCTCTGGTCAGCCATGTACAGGAGCTGGGGAGCAGTATGTGTGTTTATGTAATGAGGAGGAATGTTCCATATACAAATGGCCATTAGTTTCATTGTTTTCTCTTCACATCTCACTCCCATCCTCCAAGGTACTAAGCATTTCTGAGCCTGGAGCCAAACTGGTTCCTTCTTTTCCTTATCCCCATATGTAAGCAGCGTAACTGTGCCTGCTTCTGCTCTACTGGCTATCTTTCCATCTTTCAAATTTTCATTTGCTGATAGTCTTTCTCCTATTCTCCTTATTGCTGTAGTTTGATAAATTAAAATTTTCCTTGCATCTTAGTTGTCCAATGTGATGAGACATGTTTAACAAAAGCGCATTCTTGAACACTTTCTCTGCTAGCCATTTTTAGCTTATCAAGCCCCAACATGATTTCTGCAGCCTCTAAGCTGCCCCCTGCTCCTTATGTATTCATTTTTCCAGCTCTGCCTCTGGAAACTATTTGTTGTTATCACCTGCTCTTAGGTACCCTCCTGAGTAGCTGCGTCTGAAGCTGTGTGCCAGCACACCAGCAAATTTTAGCACTTTTTTGTGGAGACAAGGTTTTGCCATGTTGCCCAGGCTGGTCACAAACTCCTAGGCTCAAGTGATGCACCCTCTTCAACCTCCCAAAGTGCCAGGCATGTTGCTTTTGACCCTCCCTCACATTCACTCTGGAAGTATCCCAATAAACTAGCTGTACTCACCAAAAAGGACTACTTATGTTCCTGAATAGTTGCCTGGGAGGGGCTGTTCAACTTCCTATCAAAATGGTATATGGGAATGTACTACATGAGTAACTCTCTTCCAGCTTTTTGTTGTGTGGCTACAAACTATTGTACCTGTCTGCAATAAACGCAAGGATTTCCATGTCCCTTGTATTTCCAACTGCCCTCTTGGCCTAAAATGGACACAGTGTACAATCATAGTTTAGAGGTGGCTAATCAGGACTGGAAAGAAATATGAAAAACACAAAGCACATAATTTGAAGAGAAACCAGAGTTTCAGTATCTCAGAGAATGTGAACAAAGGAAAACATGCCCTGCTTGAGAATAAATATAAAGTTCTTGCCATTAAAATGCTGGGTAGAGTATGTAGTTGAACTGTAAAGTACAGACACTTTTACTCTTCCCATCTGAAAATAAGAACAATCCAGTCATTGTACAGCATAAAAAAGTGCTTGATACTTAAATACTTTGAATGAATGATTTTTTCAGTGAGGAAACACATCTAAATAACCCTTACATCTCTCTCCTTTGTAGAATATAAAGGTAAGAGTGATACTAAATATTTAACAGTTTTTACAGTATGAGCGCTGTGAAGACCTGAACGGGCAAATGTCACTTAGCGAGCATCTTTCTTATGAACCCGCTGGTGGATGTGAAGGTTGGAGCTCTGGCTGAAGCCCTTCCCACACTTGCTGCACTCATAGGGCTTCTCTCCAGTATGTACTCTCTGGTGGATGAGGAGTTTGGAACTCTGGCTAAATCCCTTCCCACACTTGCCACAGTGATAGGGCTTCTCCCCAGTGTGGACTCTGAGATGGATGCGAAGATCCGAGCTCTGGCTGAAACCCTTCCCACACTCATAGCATTGGTAAGGCTTCTCTCCCGTGTGGATGCACCGGTGAATGTGAAGGTTCGAGCTCTGACTGAAGCCCTTCCCACACTCGCCACACTTGTAGGGCCTCTCTCCTGTGTGTACTCGCTGGTGGATGTGTAGGTTTGAGCGCTGACTGAAGCTCATACCGCACTCCCCACACTCATAGGGCTTTTCTCCAGTGTGGACTCGCTGGTGGATATGTAGTTTGGAGCTCTGACTAAAGCCCTTCCCACACTTGTCACATTTATAAGGTTTCTCGCCTGTATGGACAGCATGATGGATGAGCAGACTTGAGCTCCTGGTGAAGCCCTTCCCACACTTGTCACACTTATAAGGCTTCTCATCTGTGTGGACTGCCTGATGGATAAGCAGACTCGAGCTCCTTGTGAAGCCCTTCCCACATTGTTCACATTTGTAGGGTTTTTCTTCTGTGTGGTCTCTCTGATGAAGTAGTAGTTCTGAGCTTTGACTGAAGTTCTTACCACACTGACCACATTCATATTGTTTCTCTGCAGTGTGGATTTTCTCATATGCATGACCATCTGGGCTGGTGTTAAGTATTTTCCCACAGTTATTATGGTCACAGGGTTTCTCCTCTGTATGCGCTCTCTGCTGACTACAACTGATCACCTGTGATTTCCATCCATAAATGTCTCTGCAGTTACAGTTAATGGAATCCAAAGATTCTTTTAACTGGCCATTCTGGCAAGTTGCCTCACCATTTAACAATGGGGAGGCCAGTTCTTTTCCATCAGACACCATTTTAACTTGAAGGTTCTCTGAAAAACTTTCTCCCTTTATCACTTTTCTCTCAGTGCTTTCTTCCGTTACAAAGAGATGTTTGCTTTCCTGATGATCCTGAGGCTCATTCTTACAGAACTTCACTGAAGAGTATTGTGTGTCTATTTGGCTTGGGACTTTTAAAGGCAAATATGTTTCACTTTCACTGTTTTTGAAATAATCACTTTGAAGAGTCATCACACTGTCCCTGTTTCTGGAAATACAAGAAGATGCTTCTCCCCACTGTTGACAAAGGGAAAGGTCTAGTTCAGGCTCCCCATCCACTTCCCCTTGATGATTCACGATACAATCCTGACTTCCGGTAATTGTACTGGCCATGCCTTCCAAAATTAGCCAGGAGGAAAGCTCATGTAACAGATCCTGAAGTGCTTTCTGCTGAAGATTCTCCACAGAATTTTCATTCAAGTCTCCTAGGGAACAGAGAGAATTCAGTGGTAAGAACAAAGGGTAGACTTCAAGATTTCAGAGTGAGAGTGCCTAAGGCCTGAAGGCTTAGTAACTACGAAAAAGTTCAGCTTGTCCTTATAGTCATGTCCTTTGGGTTAATGTCGGGTGCATTTGTATCTGGGTACAAGATAGAAATTTTCTCTTGGCTTTTAAGCATAGCCAAGGAAAGTCTTCCCTAACTAATCCTATAGAAGACTATAAGTCCTATATCCTTGCTAACAGTAACATTTCATCTCATCTCATTTCATTTTTTTTTTTTTTTTGAGACAGAGTCTTGCTCCACTGCCCAGGCTAGAGTGCAACGGCGTGATCTGGTCTCACTGCAACCTCCACCTCCTAGGTTCAAGCAATTTTCCCACCTCAGTCTCCCAAGTAACTGGGATTATAGGCCCACGCCACCATGCCCAGCTAATTTTTGTATTTTTAGTAGAGATGCGGTTTTACCATGTTGACCAGGCTGGTCTCAAACTCCTGGCCTCAAGTGATGCATCCGCGTCAGCCTCCCAAAGTGCTGGGATTACAGGCATGAGTCACTACACCCGGCCTACTTTCCTTTAAGTAAATTTGCATTTCATTGGTATTCTGCTTTCATAGGTATGGGGGACACAAGGAAGAAAATATAAATCCTTTTGCTTAACAAGCTAAAGCTTCCTGGGAAGACAAATATACCAAATAATGATAATACTAAGTGAGTGGTGTAGATGAATGTATAGTACAATACAGTGCAAGAGATGTATGCATAACCAGCTAGGAAAGTACAGAAGAGGAACGCTCAACTCAGACCCCGGTGTTTGGGAAGATTTCTGGGAGAAAATGACAAGAAATAAAAAAAAAAAAAAGAAGTGAAACGTGGAGAGAAAATATGACATGTTAAAGAAAACTACAAGTGGCTTCTTACGAAGGAGATAAAAACGGTAAGAGTGGTGAAGAATGTGCCACGGAGGGGAAGTAAGGAGCCAGAGCAAAGGGCTTAGTGTCTAATAATAAGGACCTTAGGGCTAAACCCTGCACGGATTGAAAACTATTAAAGGATTTAAATTCAGAGTGAAATTATTGACTTTGTGACTATAAACACCACTGGAAAGTAAGACTTTAGGTAGCAAGATGGCTGCCATAGCAAATCATAAGAAAAACAGTAAGGATGATAGCTGTGGAGAGAATGGGAGAAATTCATTCTAGATCATGTGATGATAAATTAAACCTCGAAGAGAAAGGAGGCCCCAAGCCTGTTCCTTGGGATTGCTGCCTGAGTGAATGGGTACCGTGGTACTCTATAATCAGAGAGGAAATGCAAGAGGAAGAGGCTGAAGTAGGGAAGGGGGCAGAAACTCACATCTGCCTTGTATAATCTGTGGTGTTAGTGGAACATTCTTGCAGTACTGGTCAGTAAGCAGAGAGATATATATAGGTCTGGAAGTCCTGTGAGAGAACTGTGCTAGGAATACAGAGTTTAGACTTACTGGTACATTAAAAAACCAAAACCAAAACAAAACCGTCCCCCAGACTTACTACAACAGTTAGAGTGAATAGCCTAATATTACACTGAAATGACAAGAAACCCATAATAGTCTTGGGAGAACAGAAAGGTCGACATCATCAGAATAAAAACATCGAGGAACTCGTAAATGATAAAGAGCAGATGGATTAGGAGTGATGGAGAAACTAGGGGAAAAATGTACAGCTCAAATTATATATAACAGAAGGCTTCCTCATGGGTAAAACATCTTAAGAAATCATAGAAATTCAATTACCAAACTCAGAATCAATTATTACAAAGTAAGGGAGCACTGACCCCATTTTCCTGGAGTCTATGTCTCAGAAAATAATAAACAGTGATAAAGACATTTCTTAATTCAACTTAGGCATTCCTAACGTGCTGTGCTAGTTTTTGCTGTTAGCAGCACTCTCCCAGCCCACCCTCTTCCTCTTAGAAATAGAAATATTGGATGGCTAGCAGCAGTGGCCTCATATAAAGCCTCAAGAATAAAATAAATGATCTGCCAAAGAAAGACTGCTAATAATGTTAACTGAACTGAACAGAGAAGCAGAGGTTGAGGTAATGCTGAACCTACACAATGACCGATGGATTGAGGAACAAAAAAGAAGCAACTGACAACATAAGTGCCCAGGATAAAACTTCAAGCTAATCTTTTTAATGGGAGTTCTGACAAGGAAGATAGCCCAGGGCTGGAAATGAAGAAGCAGAGCATGCCCCCAATAACTCAGTGGCAAAAGAGGTGGCCTTAAAAAATGGCCTACACCACTGTGCAGGGGAGTACAGGGAAGAGGAGGCCCACCTGAGGCTCAGCCCTAGCCCTTAGACCACCTGTGGGGGGAGTTTACTACCTGGGTAGCCCCCTTGCCCCACATCCAGCTACAAAACAATTCAAATTTTTTATTTTTCCCAAAATAAAACCTCACTTAGCTCTGCCAACTGTCAAAGAAAAAAAAAAGAAAAAAAAAAGGCCTACAACATCTACCATCTGGATTCTTATTACCTCCCTCCCTAGCCCAATCAGCAGAAGCGTCCCCTAAAGTAGAACACACATACATGCCAAAGTGGGTCAAGCATGGGTTGAGGACACACTCCAATATCATACTGAGAACACAAGAATTTTGAAAAAATATATAAGGAGACAAACAGAATTTAAAAGGTACATAATTAAAATCCCAGAAAAACTGGAGTGGATATCATATTTAAACACAATCTAATAATAAAATATGAACATATTGCTATGAAAATAATAATTCTAAATAAAATGACTGAAGATGATGATAGGTTATGTAACTTGTTTCCTAGATATGTGTCAGGCTGTTTTAGTCAAAGGCCTGCAATTTAGATGAGTTAAATAGTAAAATGAACACATGGCTAAGATGGAAGATTGAGGAATTCTCCAAGAATGCATATGAAAAGACAGACAGATAGAAAGATAAAAGTAAAACCCCATCTCCAAGGAGTTGCATGAGGACAGTGAAGATCGAACACATGGAGAGAAAATGATCAAAGAAATAACAACAAAAAAATGTTTCCTAGAATGCAAGATTCAGGGCCCAATAAATGCTAAAAAATGGTATGTAAAAACACCCCGAACTAAACATACTCTTTTAAAACCTCAGGACTTCAAGGAAAAAACAAACAAACAACAACAACAACAACAAAAAAAACAAAATGCTAAAAGCTTCCAAACAGAAAAGCCAGGTTATGTGCAAATAAGTGAGAATTATATTGACACTGAACAACTAATTGGCAATATTGCAAATCTTCAATATCTTCAAATTTTGGGTTAAAAGTCATTGTGAAATTATAATTTTTAACCAGCCAATTAACCATTTCAAAGAGAGGAAAAAATAGACACTCTTTCAAACATGAAAAGATTCAATTACTAAAACAATCACTCAGGAATATACTATAGGAAAATTTTTTAAAATTTAAGAAAAAGGATACATGCTACAAGAAATAACAGTAAGCCAAGAAGTCAATAAAATACATAATTAGGCCAAGCGTGGTGGTTCATGTCTGTAATCCCAGCATTTTGGGAGGCTGAGGCGAGGTGATTGCTTGAGCTCAGGAGTTCAAGACCAGTGTGTGCAGCATGGCAAAACCCTCTCTCTACAAAACAAAACAAAAACCCTCAAACCCCAAAACCATAGTTGAAAAATACAAGAAAAAATAAACAAAACTCTACAATAACAGTATGGAGTCAAAACCCCCCAAATAAAATATATTTTTAAAAGGCAAGTATTAGCTTCAGAGGAAAAATAAAAAAATAAAAAAGGAACTATAATCATATTGTACTACTTGACTCTATAGTGAACAACTAATTACAAAGTCAAAGCAATGTAAGCATTCATCACTGACATGACTCTAACAAATTCTTGGGAGGCTAGGCATTTGAGGAGGTAATATGAAAAAGCTACATCCTCATCTATAATATGGGGAAGTCAATAGAAATTACAAAATATTGATAAATGGAGAAAGAACAGTATATCACAATACACTAAATTTAAATGATACTGAGGTACCATTTTCCACCTGTTAAACTAGCACAAACCCGAAGTCTGAAGACACACATTACTTGTGAGTGTAAACTGATATGAAGGACATTTTGACAATTATCAATCAATGTCATAAATATATGCACTCAACATTCCAACTTAGAGCTTTACTCTTCAGATTTCCAGGCATAATTTGTGAAATGACATTTACATGAGACTACTCACTTTTTAAGGGCCAATGACCAGAACCTGGATAGACAAGAGCTACAGACATGAAAGAAACTTTTCATTGTGCACCTTTTATATTTATTTTTTATTTATTTATTTATTTTTTTGAGACGGAGTCTCGCTCTGTCACCCAGGCTGGGGTGCAGTGGCCGGATCTCAGCTCACTGCAAGCTCCGCCTCCCGGGTTCACGCCATTCTCCTGCCTCAGCCTCCTGAGCAGCTGGGACTGCAGGCACCCGCCACCTCACCCAGCTAGGTTTTTGTATTTTTTAGTAGAGACGGGGTTTCACCGTGCACCATGTTAGCCAGGATGGTCTCGATCTCCTGACCTCGTGATCCACCCGTCTCGGCCTCCCAAAGTGCTGGGATTACAGGCTTGAGCTACCGCGCCCGGCCTATATTTATTTTTTAACCATGTGAATGCATTTATTGTTTATTTAGAAGAGTAACTATGTATAAACATATCGTCTGGAGTAGGAAGACAAACCCAATATGGAACAGCTAGAAAGATGAAAACTGAGTGCCTTTGGAAGCCACATTGTGGCTGATGGAGCAGCAGAGTCAGGAAACAGGAATGTTTTCACTATGAGCTGTCCATACAACTTGTTTTACCCAGGTGAATGTATCACTTTGTCTACACATTTCAAAAGTAATGGCAAAAATGAAAAAGAAAAATGACAAAAGAAAAACAGGGCAGTTTGTAGCAGTTAAATCATGAAATGGGGTGAAATGATTAAATGGATTTGAAAGGATATTGCTTCAACAGCCATATCGTACAGTACTTGGAAGTAGGCTAGTGGTTATAGAAATTGTAGGTGTGTGAAAATGAATGGGGGAGGAATTTTATGAAAGGTGCATTTTAATGAAAGTGTGATATTAGCTTTTAAAAAAATGTTTAAAATAATATGAAGAATGAGGCCAGGCACGGTGGCTCATGCCTGTAATCCCAGCACTTTGGGAGGCTGAGGTGGGTGGATTACCTGAGGTCAGGAGTTCGAGATCAGCCTTGTCAATATGGTGAAACCCAGTCTCTTCTAAATATACAAAAAATAGCAGGACATGATAGCGGGCACCTGTAGTCCCAGCTACTCAGGAGGCTGAGTCAGGAGAATCACTTGAACCTGGGAGGTGGAGCTTACAGTGAGCCGAGATTGTGCCACTGCACTCTAGCCTGGGTGACAGAGTGAGACTTCGTCTAAAAGAAGAAGAAGAAAAAAAATACTATGGAGAATGAGTGTACAACATTAGGAGAAAATACTGACATGAGAAAAGGGGTTCTTTTATAGGGAGTTAACATGGCAGAAAAAAACTCTAACACATACTGCATAAAAAAGCAAATTAAAAATACGCACAGTGTAATCTCATAAAATTTTAATGCATATACTTGTACATACATAAATATAGAGTTCATAGAAAGTGATTTGATTTCACATTATACTGTGTTGTTTGAGTTTTTGAGACTTTTATGTCTTACTTGCAAAAAAGAAAAATGTTCAACAAGTTTGTTCCATTTTATGTCAATAAAAATGAAAACCTAGAGCAGAGCTTGAAATTGGAAGCCCATCTCCTATTTCACTTTTGTCTACGTGTAAATCACTCTCCACAGAGCAGTCACAGTGATACTGGGTCAATCAGAGCATACCATTCCCTGATCCAATGGCTGCCCACTCAAAATAAATCTACTTCTTCTTTTTTTTTTTTTTTTTTGAGATAGGGTCACACAGTGTCTCCTAGGCTGGAGTGCACTGGCGCTATCTCAGCTCACTGCAACCCCCACCTCCTGGGCTCAAGCGATTCTCCCACCTCAGCCTCCCAAGTAGCTGGGATTACAGGCATGTGCCACCACACCTGGCTAATTTTTGTCATAAATCCACTTTTTACCAGTGCCTTCAACGCCATAACTGAGCCAGGCCGTGTCCACCACCTCTTCTCAGTCCTTCTTAGATGCACCCTGTGGTCTACCACACTCCTCCTTCCAGGTCTTTGGGTCTCCTCTTGCGTGGTTCTCTTTGCCTGGATGTTCTTCCCCTCCCTAGTCACCTGTTTAAACTATTGATCCCTTAGCTCCCAGTTTAATGTCACTTCAGAGGCTCTCCCTAAGACACATACACAACCCGCATTCCATCACATGCCTTCGTTCTCTCAGAGCATTGTTCCATTCTTCATAGGACTTACCAACTGTATAGTAATACTTCAAAGAATGACATCATAAATGATGTTTAAAGGAGACAAGCGTACTTGCAACATCTAACTTGAGCTTGAAAAATGATGGCAACAATCTGACTAATTTTTACCCTATTTTAAGCATGAAACAGACTCATTTTAGGGCAACATCTGTGGGATCCAGGAGTGTTAATAAACTTAAAATAAGTTAAAGTTAAAAAAGAATTGGTGGGAGATTTTAGATACTGAGGACGAGAAGAGAGAAACTGTTTTTTTTTTTTTTTTTGAGACAGGGTCCCACTCTGTTGCCCAGGCTGCAGCCTGGAGATCTTTGCTTGCTGCAGCCTGGAGATTTTTGCTCACTGAAGCCTCAACCTCCCTGGCTTAGGTGATCTTCCCACCTTGGCCTCCCAAGTAGCTGGGACTACAGGCACATGCCACCAGGCCCGGCTAACTTTTTATATTTTTTGTAGAGGGGGTTTTGTCATGTTAACCGGGCTGGTCTTCAGCTCCTGGGTTCAAGTGATCCTCCTGCCTCTGCCTCCCAAAGTGCTGGGATTACAGGCATGAGCCACTGTGCCCAGTCACTTTTCGGTGTTTTTTGTAGAATGGCTGCTTTTGGCTATAAAATGGCAATTTCACATGGTTCAACCTAGTAGGTATACATTCATCTCCCCATCTAATTAAAATTCTTTATCAATCTATTTTTTAATGGCTACATACTTTTCTGTGATCCATGATAATTTGGCTGACCAATCCCCTGTGATACATTTAGGGGGTAAATATTTTTTTCACTATTTTAAATAATTCTATAATGAGTATTTTGTTCACAATTTTTGGTTAAAATTACTATTGCCTTAGAATAGGTATCTAAAAAATGAATTACTGCATTTGAAAATGTTTAAGGCTCCTTGATTCAGGCAGTCAAAAAGTGTTTTGGCTGGCTGGGTGTGGTGGCTCATGCCTGTAAGCCCAGCCACTCCGGAGGCTGAGGCAGGAGAATCACTTGAACTTGGGAGGTGGAGGTTGCAGTGAGCCGAGATCATGCCACTGCACTCCAGCCTCCAGCCTGGGCGAAAGAGGTTGGTTGACTCCTGCTCAAAAAAACTAAAAAAGTGTTTTATTTATCTGTAGAGTATGAGAGTGTCTCACCATGAGTTTTGATTAATTTTGGGAGGGGAGAGGGATGAATTTCTGAATGTGTAAGAAAAGAAATAATGGAAACGATATTGCAAGGTAGGGGAGGACATTCAATGAAAAATAAAGTCCAAGCTAAGATGGCACAAGACCAATGTGGGGGAAATGTGGGGAAAGGCAAGAGTACAGAGAAGCAAGTGATCATTACTGGGAAAGACCACAACCTCCTGCAGAGGTAGAAGGGAAGTAAGTGAATAGATCAGGTAAAACAGTAGCACATAGGAAACATCCCAGAAGTCCCTGCTTTCGACACAGACTGCAAGATATCAGATAACTCCTGGAACATTGAAAAAGGGACTCCTCTGTTGTGGATTAGCCTGGCTTATAACTTGCCATGATGCCTGGTGCTCTTTGGGGTTCACTTGCTATTATATAATGATCTTTATCTTGTTCCATCTGAGAGATCACATTTCAGAAACTCACAGGGATTGGGTGATTGTGCAGAAAGCAAAATCAGTCCCACCTCTGGCTTATAAAGGATGGAACAGGTATGATTTTTGAGACAACCCAGTAAAACTACTATTCTCCAATTCTTACCAAGTTCTTTAGCTGCTTAGAATAGTCAGAAAACATCCTTTTGTGTCACAAAGGAAGTGGGAAACAAAGATGCCAATGGGCAGGTGTCCAAGTTCACATATCCTTACCCACCAAGACCAAGTTCCTGTAGTTCCCAGCATTATAGCTCTGCACAGCTTCCTGGGAGCAGAGTCCAGGCGGCCTCACTTCTCGGTGAAGGCCACAGAGGCATTCTTGAATGTAACTGGTTCCTAAAACATTAAGCACATTCCTCCTCAACAAACAACCATCTGCACAAATGCCCTGGAAGGGGGGTGAAGTCAGTAGCACTGGAAAAGGTAAGAAAGGTATAGAAGAAGTTTGCAGCTCAGGGGATCTAAGTGAGCTAAGTCAAGTTTTGTTGGAAAATCTTTCCTTTCTCAATTGGCTACTTCCATCCAAATCATTTCCTTCCTGCCCACAGCTACTGAATCTTTCCGTGTCACTGTCTTCTTGTGTCATTGCTGAATTGTCATCTTCACCCCATTCCCACCATTATCCTGACAACCTTAACTCTTTCAGGAACAACTGACCCAACACTCTGACCTCACATTTCTTAATCTCCACAGTGCCAGTGATCTCAGCCACATTTCATCAAACTGTAATAACCATAATTGGGACTAGTCCACTACCTGGACTCCTCTACTCTTAAAATAGTAATCTCTCTAATATCCTACACTTTAAAAATCACTTCCTATGCTTTCTGTTCTTCCGCTTATAAACTAAGTAGTTGAACATTACTGGGAAAATAAAATAGCACATACACACACAGCCATAAAACACTCTCCTGAGGGATCCGTTGACTTAAAATACCATTTACTGCCAAATATTTATTTCCAGCCCTTACCTCTTACCTCACCTCCAGACTCCAACTTTCTACCTTTTAACATCTACATTGGGACGTCTAAAGGTGCTTAAAACTTAACAGGCCCTGGCTGGGCACAGTGGCTCATGCCTGTAATCCCAGCATTTGGGGAGGCTGAGGTGGGCGGATCACTTGAGGTCAGGAGTTTGAGACCAGCCTGGCCAACATGGTGAAACCTTGTCTCTACTGAAAATACAAAAATTAGCCAGGTGTGGTGGTGCATGCCTGTAGTCCCAGCTACTTAGGAGGCTGAGGTGGAAGGATCTCTTGAACCCGGGAAGCGGAGGTTGCAGTGAGTCAAACAAACAAACAAAAAACAAAACAAAAAACTGAACAGGCCCTAACAAAACTCCTGCTCCAGCAATATCCATCAGCATCTGCTCTTCCCCAGTCGTCCCCATTTTAATAAACAGCCACACGAACCACTCAATTGCTCAAACCAAATCCAAGAAGTCATTTCATTCTCATCCTCACATCTCACCCATCACCTAGCTCCTTTACCTCTAAAGCATACCGGCATCCACTCAGCTCCCCTGCCCTGCACTGTCACCTCTCTAGGCCTAGGCAGCACTTGCTCTCACCCACACCAACCTCCTTCTTGGTCTGACTCTACTCTTGCTCCCCCAAACATGAGTTTTCCACATGGCAGCCAAGGTGATCTTTTAAAACAAAAACAAGGCCAAGCGTGAAACCCTCCAAAGGCTTTTCAGTGGCCATGAAGTAAAATTCAGACTCTTCATCCTGGCCCGTGAGGCTCTCCTGTCACCTCCCCAACCTAGGCCTCTCTTATGATCATATTCAGCACCAGTGACCCAGCAGGCCCTTGAACCGCATCACTCATTGTAGCTTTTGTGCTAGCTGCCCTCTCCATTCCTCATCATTCAGCTCTCAGTCCAACCATTGCCTCTTCAGAAAGCATGTCACTGACCATCTAATCCACTGGCGCACCCTATATCTATCATTTTCCTAGTTTAATTTAATTAATTTCTTCTTATGACTTATGCCTTACCTTATTTTCTTATTTATTCACTTGCTTTCTTATTTACTGTCTCTCCCTGCTGAGATTTAAGTTCCCCAAGAACAGAGAGGCTGCCTCATTTGTTCATGACTGCATCCCCAAGACCTCAAGCAGGGCCTGGCACATAAAGGGAGTCCAAATATTTTTTCAGTCAATGTCAGCAAATCTGGTTCCCTTCAGGGCTCTGTCTGATGAAGCAATGCTTCTTAAACTACCTGTGGTGAAGTTTTTTGTTTTTGTTTTTCAAGCTCTCAATTTCAGTACTTGTATCTGCACCGTGCATGGGCTGGCACCACTCTCTAAGGCACAATTTCAAAAGTAAAGTAATAGAATACATAAAAAGTCATAAAGGCTGTCTCATAAATTTGATCAGCTAAGCCAGCTTCGGCCTGAGGCTAAAGAGGCACCACTTACTCCTTCCTTGGGCCTGCCCTGCAGGGGTGACATGACTTATCCGACTCGTCACCAGTGGGGAAGGATGAGGGTAAAGATGAAGGTAAGGATGGGTGTTGTCTCCCAAGCTTTCTGTTCAAGGTCACTGGTCTCCACTCTGAGGAAGAGGGCTGGAAAAGGAGCCTCAAGCCCTGGAGTAAAGGTGGGACAAACAATCAGAAGCAAAGATTGCTGCCTTCACGTTCCATCACCACATCCTTTAGCAAGGCATGACCCACGGCATATTAAAAGCAAGTGGGCTAGCTGCTCTTCCCAACCAGACCTTCTCTTCAGACCAGAGGGAAAAAAAATGTCTTTCTGTTTAAGGCTAATCTCTTCCTGTGCATTCTAGATCAAATCCCTTCTTCTATCTTTAGAGATGCAAGCCCACCAATTATGTTTTCTCTCCCTTATTTTTTATCTGTCTTCCATCCAGTCATCTGGATTGTCTAATCCTCCTTTTCTACCTCAACAATATTCAAACCATGTCAGATCCTGTCAATTCTGCCTCCTACATTTCCCTCCAGTGTGTTACCTCTTTTCCATTTCCACTGCCAGTCTTAGTAAGACGCTTTTTTTTTTTTTTCCTTACCTAGGCTACAATAACTCCTCACCAATTCTTCGTAGTACAATTTTTGTCATCTTTCAGTCCCTAGGTTAGACAATCAGAGCTATTAATTTTTTAAGGTCCTGAAGATAAAATGGCAGGCGGGATTCCATTCTGAGAAGGGAAAGGATATGTTGGTGGACTATTAACTTTGTGGTAGGTAAAAAAAAAATGACAGGAGTAGACCAAATGAGAGGAATCATTGTGACAAGGGAAGGGAGAAAAGGAAAGGAAATAGTGCTCCTAAGCAAGACAAAGCTGGGACTGAAACACTGAATAATCAACAGTCTTCCCAGGTATCAGTGGCACTAAGGAGTCACTCCAAGGCTGTGCTCCTGCTTACAGTGGAGAGAGCAGACTCGATATTCTAAAGGCCACAAAGAGGAAGGTCACAAGATCAATTGTTTCCTGTTTCTATCAGACAAATGTCAACCTCCTTAGAACTACACACATGCCATCACATGGCCTTCCACTTCTTTCCAGAGCCCCTCTCTGCTGTATCTAACTTTACTTTGAAGTGAAAAAGCAGGAAGAGGCACACTAGATTACCTGGAGTCATTCAACACATCATACTTGAGTCTAGCACAGTCCTTTCTATCATAAGCCCTAACTTATTGAGTTCTCCCATCCATGTTGGAGCTTTCAGTCTTAGGACAATAGCCTCTTTCTGAAGCATGAGGATGAGTTAGAATTCTTCTCCTCTGAGATCTCATAGCATCTTTCACATCCCTCTACTATAGCTATTAAGTCTGTCTCCCAAGTTGGCTGTAAGATTCTGAAGGATAGGTGCCACACTCAACTCATCTTTGTTGTTTGACGCAGAGTCTCACTCTGTTGCCCAGGCTGGAGTGCAGTGGCAAGATCTCAGCTCACCACAACCCCCACCTCCTGGGTTCAAGAGATTCTCCTGCCTCAGCCTCCTGAGTAGCTGGGATTACAGGCATCAACATGACCAGCTAATTTTTTGTATTTTTAGTAGAGATGAGGTTTCACTATGTTGGCCAGGCTGGTCTCAAACTCCTGACCTCAGGTGATCCTCCCCACTCAGCCTCCCAAAGTACTGGGATTACAGGTGTGAGCCACCATGCCTGGCCTCAACTCATCTTTAAATCCCCAGCAGCTACCACAATTGACTTGGAATCTGAAAGATAAATATAAATTCATATTCAATTTAAATGAATAATAAATAACACAACTAAAAGAAAACTTAAAGACAGTCAAGCCTAAGACCCTCAGTTTACAGATGAAAAAACCAAAGTTCATAAGGGTGAAGTGATTTACCCAATGTCACAGAGGAAGGGCAGTGTTAACTAACACTCCCGCCTTTCAGCAGACCTAAGGACAATGTGTGGTACATAGAAAACACACAGTGATTGGAATTAAGTCCTTTCTTTAAATTAAAAAAGTTGTTGTGTAACACACACCAGAATCTCAAATTTTACTAACCTAGCAATCCCCAGTTGCAGCAGCAGTGAATAATTAACCGTTAGGGAGCAGGCAGAAGTGAAGGAAGGAAAATGTATTGATTCTACTCAGGTTAGTCTCCCTTCAAGTCCTCAATTACTTTTCAGGGCACAGAGAAGCCATGCTCTCAGTACCTCAAGACAGCTTACTGTCCTCTAAACAGATTTTTCTAAGAGCTCGTGTGTGAGGGCTGTATTTGCCAAGCAAAAAGATGGCCTTTGCTGGTAGTGTTAAAAAACATTTTTTTTCCTTAAAACGCAGTCTGATATTTTATTCAAACAATTTCCGGTGTGATGACCTGTTTAGTTAATGGAGAAAGAACAGCCTGAAGTTAGAAAACACGGGGTTTATTTCTGGCCTGCTGCTCTCTGCAACAAAGGACAAGGCACTTTCCTTCGGCTCTCTCAGAGTTAGCCGAGTTAGAGCTCTCCACCAGAAAACGCCAGGACAGGGCAAAGAGGGGGCCGACCATCTCAAACACCGTGGGATTCTAAGTGGAGGCTGACCATCTCGAATACCCTGGGAGCCTAAGGGTTAATTTTGAGGTAACCTCCTACAGAGGGTTTTACAGAGACAAATGAGAACTCTCTTTAAAAAAGTATGACTTGGTAATTTAAAATTTATTGGGACAGTTAAATATGTAGACATGCTAGTGAAAGAGAACAAATCAACCTGAGTATAAAGGATGAATAACTCATTTTACCTACCCTAGAGACACTTATATCAAGTGTATAGAGAGTATTTCACAATAAACCTTTGGATATACAAAGATCAAAAGAATAAAAAAGGAGTGAAACTCTCCTTTCACTAGGTCTGGAAGAGAGAAGCTTAGTTCTTAAAAAAACACCAGAGACTTCTGATGCATAGCCTGGTTGAGAAGCATTTCTAGAGTGATTTTGTAACCACTGTGCTGCCATTTAACGAATTTCCTCGTTTTTGACTCTTTCATAGTTAACAAATTATCACTATTAATATGCATATTTTTTGTGTACAGGTAATATAATATGCTAATCAAAATGGTAAGCTCCTTGAAGAAAAGCACCGTGGTTTATCATTCTGTTTTGCTGAGACCACTTAGCACTGGGATGAGTATGGAATAGCTTGGAATGACTTTCAATGTGAGTGAAATGTCTGGCAGGAAAAGGTAGGCTTCCAGATGCTCCCCAGGAGGGCACAGCCCACTGCTCTGAGGAGTGGAATAAATTCTTGGGTAGGATGGGCCAGTGAAAACTATCTGTGCAGACCCTGGTGACATCATCTGCTAGCTACATGTCCTTAGTATCTTAATGTCCCTATATCCATAGCTATAAAATACCGTACTGGGGGCCTGACAATAAAGAAAACAACACATGGCACAGGGACATTTCAGAGAGATGGCATTTTAGGAGAAATGGAGCGCCAACTCACCCGGACCTTGGTCATTTCTTACTCCCAGTGGGGATGGATTCCTGGAAAGGCAGAGTTAGGGAAAGAGAAAAAGCCATGAAAATCAAGTCCAGCAAGACTGCAGGGAAAAAGTTACCCAGCTCCTGCCTCTGACGCTTCTTCAGTCAACCCTTCCACTAGCACTCCCTCCATGAGGTGAGAGGTGACGCATTTTCTGTCACCATCTTCATCTCTCTCCACAGGGCTTTCGATTAAACAAGGCAAGTCTTCCCCCCAAAAAACCAAGAAGCTAAGTAAATTCCGCAGCCGCCGGCAGCTCTAAGCCGTGCCCATTTCCTCAGACTTTGCCGATCTCTGTCCTAAAGTTCTAGCTAAGAGGAGGAGATCTCGGGTTATATGACCGCTTCTCGGGATGGGTTTCGGTTGCCCAAGACGCCTTCCCCGACCTCATTCTCAGGAGCCTGGCTCGTTCCTGCGGTGCAGGGGCTCAGATGCAAGCTCTTTTCAGCTAAGGCAGTGCTACGGACAGAAACCTCAGTCTCTTACAGGAGCCCCCCTCCGTCGCCTAACGTCCACCAAAAACCCCCTGCAATCACGCCGGTCACAGGCGAGGAAAAGGCCGGCGTGGCCAACCACGAAGCCCCCAGCCGGCCCAGGCCAGAGCTCGGCCAGGCGGGAGGAGGGGCCATCGGAGGCTCGGCCGCTCAGCTGCACGGCCCGACAGCCTTCGCTGTGGCCGCAGCCAGGCTCCGGGGGTGCAGCAGCTTGGAAATGCGGCGCCGGGACACACGTGCCGCTGCGGGCCGCGCCTCCGCTGGTCGCGTGCCCTACCATCGCCGCCCTCCCGGCTTCCACGGCTCGCCGGCCCAGCGCCTTCGGCGCGGCACACCCATTTCCTGATCCCTGAACGCCTCTATCAGCGGCCGGGGAAGCCCGGCCAGTCTCACCTCCCACGTGGAACCCCACACCTGCAGGGGCCGCATTCCGGATGCTGCCGGCTCGCGCGCCTAGAGCCCCGAAATACAAGTCCCAGCAAGCCGCGGGCGAGCCACGCCCACTTCCGGCGCGGGCCGCGGAGCTCTGCGCTCTGCGGAGCGGGATTCTTGGCCGGGGGTGGGGGCCGGCGGGGTGACCATCTTTGAGTCAGCGATGCGTGTATTCAAGACCTCGTCCTCGTTTTTTATTACAAACTCATAAGAATTATTTTGGGAATACCTATTAAGGTGTTTTTCATTTGTTAAAATACTATTGGGGGAAAAGGACGTAAATACCCATAATTTCATCTTTACCTTTCAAAACATCCTGAAGTGAATATTTGCTATTCGGCATCTTCCATCTCACCTCTGAAGGTCATCCATTTAACAGATATTATTTGAGAGCCAGCGGTGTACCAGGAGCTGTTCAAGATGCTTGCACAAAAGTCACTGCCCTATTCTAGTGGGGGAAACAAGCAATCCATAAATACAGTGAATACATGGCGTCGTGTGTGTCATGAGGTGGTACGGAAAGCATAGAGCTGGGCGGGGGGTTGCGGGGTGTGAGTGTGTAGGGCTGGGGGTGTACTTTGCAATTTTAGATAGGGGATCTTGGAACAAACACAGGAGGTGAGGGAATTAGACAAGTGGCTCCCAGCAGTCAGAACTGTCCTAAACGCACACAAGGGTTGTTTATGCCAGGATTTTACATTTCTTTCACTTCTCGCCGAGTGACACAGAGCTACCCGTTTGGTCTTTTCCCAATTCCTTTCTTTCAGATTTATTTTGGAGAGAAAAGAGATGTTGCCTGGACCTCTCTTCTATATCCTCCCCATTCCTTGGTGTATTAGTTTCCAATTGCTGTCACAACAACTTACCACAAACTTTGTAGTATAACAAACATGTATTCTCTTAAACTTCTGGAGGTGCCAAGTCTGAAATCAGTTTTACTGGGCTAACGTCAGTGTCGATGTGGCTAGTTCCTCCTGGAGGTTCTAGATGAGAATATTTCTTTGCCTTTTCCGGCTCCCAGGGACTGTTTGCATTCCTTGGCTTATGGCCCGCTCCTTATCTTCAAAGCGCATGACTGCAATCTCTGCCTTCATCATCACATCACATGCTGGGGCACTGACTCCTCGTGGGGCCTTCTAATAACGACTGTTGTGATTACATCAGGCCCAGCTGACTAATCTTGGGATAATCTCTCAACGTTAAGATCCTTAATTTAATCACATTTCAAAAAATCCCTCTTGCCGTAGAAATTAACATCCACAACTTCTGGGGGTTAGGACATGGACATATTTGGGGGACTATTATTTTCAGACTTCGATGCTTGGAGAGGCCCATGTCCCCTTCAGTCTCCTCTTCAGAGATGCTCTCTTACCTTTTGCCTGGGGAACACAAAATGTCTCCCTTGGACCTTACTCCTCTCCTCAATGGAAAACCACAGAGCTTTTCCCTATTTAGATTCTACCACCCTTGCCCTGACCTTCACTTCCTCATGTGCACACTCCCCTCCTCGTGCAATATAAGAGGCCATGGCCCGTGGTTATGGCCAGTCCTGTGTATGTGCGGTTACCCTTAACTCTCTTGCCCCAGTCTTTCTTGGTTTTATTCTCTTGATAGAAACCCAAATCTGCTTGAATCCAGTTCCTGGCCTGCACCTGCATGGCAGAGGTTGGTTGAGAAAACCACTTGGCTGGGATGATTGGTCTCATTTTCAGTTTATAGCCATTAAGTTCAAGTGAGCCCTTCATGCTGCCTGGCTATCCTTCTACATTTCTTAGTCCATTCATTCTCCTAAATGACTGTTTCACAGCTTCTACTTTCTTTTCATTATTTATTTATTTTTTTGAGCCAGGCTGGAGTTCAGTAGCGCGGTCTTGGCTCACTGCAATCTCTGTTTCTTGGGCACAAGCGACCCCCCCACCTCAGCCTCCTAAGTAGCTGGTACTATAGTCTTGCACCACCACGCCCAGCTAATTTTTGTGTTTTTTTTTTTTTTTTAAGAGATGAGGTTTTACCATGTTGTCCAGGCTGGTCTCTACCTCCTGAGATCAAGTGATCCTCCCACCTCAGCCTCCCAAAGTGCTGGGATTACAGGCTGAGCCACCATGCCTGGCCTTCTACTCTCTTTTGAAGCCTCCAACAACTCCTCCCGTCTCACTGAGTGCTGATGACTTTGCTTTTTGTTACTAAGTAAAGAGAACTTTTGTACCGCCTCACAGGCACGTCTGCCCTCCTTTCTGCATTATAATCTGTATGCTTTACTTTTCTTTCTGAGTGACTGGCCCTAGTTCCTATATGAGAAAATTCTTTTGCACCCTGGATGTTAACTGCCTTCTCGTGAATGAGGGCCTTCTCTCTCTTCTGTATTTCAAGATTTTCATTCTGTACTGAATTATCAGCATACTAATGAATACACTATAATATTGTCCATAAAATAAATAAAACCCCTTACCTTGCACCCTATTTCTCTCCAGCCACTACCTTATTTCTCTGCTTTGCTTTACAGCAAAACTCCTAAAAAAATTGTCCCTAAGGGATGTTTCCAATTTCTTTTCTCCCATATTCTCTCTTTTTTTACATGCAAAACCCAAAATTTAATTTCTTAACTTAATTTAAAAAATTGATATATAATAGATGCACGTATTTTGGGGGTACATATGATAATTTGATTAATATTATGTGTAAAGATCAAAGCAGGGAAATTGGGATATCTATCACTAAGTATTTATCTTTTCTGTATGCCAGAAATATTGAAAAGATTCTCTTCTGGCTATTGGAAACATACAGTAGGTTAATGTTAACCATAGCTAACCTACTGGTCTATTGAACACCAGGTCTTATTTTTTCTATCTAACTGTGTATTATACCTTGATATGGTTTGTCTCTGTTTCCCCATTCAAATCTCATCTCGAATTGTAATCCTCACGTGTTGAGGGAGGGACCTGTAATTCCCACAAGTGGAGGGAGGGAGGTGATTGGATCAACAGGGGCAGTTTCCCCCATGGTGTTCTCATGATAGTGAGCGAGTCCTCACAAGATCTGATGGTTTTGTAAGTGTTTGGAAGTTCCTCCTTTGTTCTTCTCTCTCCTGCCACCTTATGAAGAAGGTGACTGCTCCTTCTTCCAACATGATTGTAAGTTTCCTGAGGCCTCCCCAGCCATGTGGAAGTGTGAGTCAATTAAACTTCTTTTCTTCATAAATTACCCAGTCTCAGGCTTTTTTTTTTTTTTTTTTTTTTCATAGAAGTGTAAAAAAAAAAAAACAAACAAAAAACTAATACATACCCCTTAACCAACCTCTATTCAGACCCCCACCTCTACTCTTACTGAACTCTGGTTACCACCAATCTACTCGCTATCTTCATGAAATCCACTTGTTTTTTTTTTTTTTTTTAGTTCCCACATATGAGTGAGAATATACAATATTTGTCTTTTTGTGCTTGACTTATTTACTTAACATCATGGCCTCTAGTTCCATCCATATTCCTGCAACTGACAGGATTTCATTATTTTTTTTATGACTGAATAATATTCCGTTATGTACATACACCACATTTCTTTATCCATTCATCCATTGATGGCCACTTAGGTTGATTCCATATTTTGGATATTGTAAATATTGTTGCAGTAAACATGGGAGTGCAGATAGCTCTTCAGTATATTGATTCCCTTTCTTTTGGATATATACCCAGTAGTGGAATTGCTGAATCATATGATAGTTCTGTTTTTAGTTTTCTGAGGAGCTTCCATACTGTTCTCCATAGTGGTTGTACTAATTTACATTCTCATCAACAGTGTACAAGGATTCCCCTTTCTCCAAATTCTCACCAGCATCTGTTATTCCCTGTTTTTAGATAAAAGTCATTTTAACTGTGGTGAGATGATAGCTCATTGTGCTTTTGATTTGCATTTTTCTCATGATCAGTGATGTTTAGCATTCGTTTATATACCTGTTAGCAATTGTATGTCTTCTTTTGAGAAATGTCTATTTGGATCTCTTTTGTCCATTTTTAAACTGGATTATTTATGTTTTTACATAGAGTTGTTGGAGGTCCTCATATATTCTTGTTATTAGTCCCTTGTCAGGTGGATAGGTTGCGGTATTTTCTCCTATTCTGTGGGTTGTCTGTTCACTTTGTTGGTTGTTTCCTTTGCTGTGCAGAAGCTTTTTAGTTTGATGTAATTCCATTTGTCTGTTTTTGCCTTTGTTGCCTATGCTTTTGAGGTCTTACACAAAAAAATTTTTGCCCAGACCAGTGTCCTGGAGTGTTTCCTCAATGTTTTCTTCTAGTAGATTCATAGTTTCAGGATTTAGATTTAAGTCTTTAATCCATTTTTGTTTGATTTTTGTTTATGGTGAGAGAGAGGGGTCTAGTTTCATTCTTCTGCATATGGTTACCCAGTTTCCCAGCATCATTTATTGAAAAGACTGTCCCTTTCTCCAACGTATGTTCTTGGTTCCTTTGTTGAAAATAAGTTGGCTGTAAGTACATGGATTTGTATCTGGGTTCTCTATTCCGTTCCATTCGACTGTCTGTTTTATGCCAGTACCATACTGATTTGGTTACTATAGCTTCGTACTATATTTTGAAATCAGCTATTATGCTATCTTCAGCTTTGTTCTTTTTGCTCAGGATTGCATTGGCTATTTGGGGTCTTTTGTGGTTCCATGTGAATTTTAGGATTTTTTTTCCTATTTCTGTGAAGAATTTTTTTTTGTGAAGAATGTTATTGGTATTTTGATAGGAATTGCATTGAATGTATAAATTGCTTTGAGTAGTATTGTCATTTTTTTTTTTTTTTTTTTTTGAGACAGAGTCTCGCTTTGTTGCTCAAGCTGGAGTGCAGTGGTGTGATCTCAGCTCACTGCAACTTCTGCCTCCTGGGTTCAAGTGATTCTCCTGCCTCAGCCTCCTGAGTAGCAGGGGCTAGAGGTGCCCGCTGCCACACCTGGCTAATTTTTTGTATTTTAGTAGAGACCGGATTTCACCCTGTTGCCTAGGCTGCTCTCAAACTCCTGAGCTCAGGCAATCCTCCTGCCTCAGCCTCCCAAAGTACTAGGATTATAGGCATGAGCAACTGCTCCTGGCCAGTAGTATTGTGTTTTTAGCAATACCAATTCTTCCAGTCCATGAGCATGGACTATCTTTCCATATTTTGGTGTCCTCTTCAATTTTTTTCATCAGTGTTTTATAGTTTTCCTTGTATAGATCTTTTACTTCTTTGGTTAAATTGGTTCCTACGTATTTTATATTCTTTGTAGCTATTGTAAATGGGGAAAATTGTAAATCAAAAAATGCGTTTTGATTTCTTTTTCATATTGTTTGCTGTTGATGTATATAAATGCTACTGATTTTTGTATGTTGATTTTGTATCCTGGAACTTTACTGAATTTGTCAGTTCAAAGAATTTTTTGGTATAGTTTTTAGGATTTTCCAAATATAAGATCACATTGTCTGCCAGTAAGTCTAACTTGACTTCTTCCTTTTCTAGTTCGGATGCCCTTTATTTTTTTCTGTCACCTAACTGCTCTGGCCAGGACTTCCAGAATTATACTGAATAAAAGTAGTGAAAGTGGGGATCTTTGTCTGGCTCCAGATCTTAGAGAAAGGATTTTCAATTTTTCCCCATCAAGTATGATGTTGGCTTTGGGTTTGTCTAATATATGGCTTGTATTATTTTGAGGTATGGAATACACCCAGTTTGTTAAGCATTTTTATCATAAAGGGATGTTAAATTTTATTGAATGCTTTCTCAGAATCTATTGAAATTATATAGCTTTTGTTCTTGGTTCTGTAAATGCAATGTATCACATTAATGTATCATGTAAATCAATAAATGTTTATTAATGTATCACATAAGTCAATAAATGTTTAATATTTCTCGATTTATGTATGTTGAACCATCCTTGCATTTCTGGGATGAATCCCACTTGAACATGGTGAATGATCTTTTTAATCTGTTGTTGAATTCAGTTTGCTAGTATTTTGTTGAGGATTTTTGCATCTGCATTCATCAGTGATATTAGCTTCTCATTTTCTTTATTTGTTGTGTCTGGTTTGATATCAGGGTAATGCTGGCCTCATAGAATGAATTTGGAAGTATTTCTTCCTTTTCATTGTTTTGAAGAGTTTGAGTAGAGTTGGTATTAGTTCTTCTTTAAATGTTTGGTAGAATTCAGCAGTGAAGCCACCTGGAGTTTTCTTTGATGGGAGACTTTATTACAGCTTAGAGCTCATTACTTGTTATGGGCTTGTTGATGTTTTCTTTTCTTCATGGTTCAGTCTTGGCAGGTTCTATGTGTCCAATTTATCCATTTCTTCTAGGTTTTCCAATTTGTTGTTGTATAGTTGTTCATGGTCTCTAATGTTTCTTTGTATTTCTGTGGTCTCAGTTATGTCTCCTTTTGTTGTTTCTGATTTTATGTATTTGGGTCTTCTCTCTTTTTTCCTTAGTCTAGCTAAAGGTTTGTCAATTTTATCTTTTCAAAAAACTACTTGTTTTGTTGATATTCTCTCTCTATATATATTTTTACCTCAACTTCATTTATTTCTGCTCTGATCCTTATTGTTTCCTCCCTTCTAATTTTGGATTAAGTGTGTTCTCGCTTTTCTAGTTCGTTGGGGCACATTGTTAGATTTTTTATTTGAAGTATGTCTACTCTTTCTTTCTTTCTTGGTTTTGTTTTTGAGACAGAGTCTCGCTCTGTCACCCAGGTTGGAGTGCAGTGGTGCAATTATGGCTCTCTGCAGCCTCGACTTCCCAGGCTCAAGCGATCCTCCCACCTCAGCCTCCCGAGTAGCGACTACAGGTATGTGCCACTACAACAGCTAATTTTAAAAATTTTTGTAGAGATGAGGTCTCACTGTGTTGTCCAGACTGCTATTGAACTCTTGGCCTCAAGCAGACTTCCCACTTCGGCCTCCCAAAGTGCCAGGATTACAGGCATGAGTCACTGTGCCTGGCCTGTCTTTCTGCTTTTTTGGTGAAGGTGTTTATTGCGAAAATCTTCCCTCTTAGTAGTGCTTTTTCTGTGTTCAATAGATTTTGGTATGTTGTATTTCCCTGTTCATTTATCCAAGAAATTTTAAAAATTTCTTCCTAATTTCTTCATTGACCCTTTCGTCATTCAGGAGCATGTTGCATAGTTTCCATGTGTTTGTGAAATTTCTGATGTTTCTTTTCGTCTTGATTTCTAATTTTATTCCATTGTAGCTAGAAAAGATACCTAATATGATTTCCACTGTTTTTTTTTTTTTTTTTTTTTGAGACAGGGTCTTGCTTTGTTGCCCAGGCTGGAGTGCAGTAGCACAATGATGGCTCACTGCAGCCTTGACCTCCTGGGCTTACATGATCCTCCCCCCTCAACAACCTGAGTAGCTAGGACTACAGGTACATGCCACCACGCCCAGCTAATTTTAAAATTTTTTGTAGAAATGGAGTTTCACTTTGCTGCCAGGCTTGTCTCAAACTCCTGGCCTCAAGTGATCCTCCTGCCTCAGTCTCCCAAAATGCTGGGATTACAGGTGTAAACCACCATGCCTGGCCCGATTTCTACTTTTTAAAATTTACTCAGGCTGGGCACAGTGGCCATGCCTATAATCCTAGCACAGAGGCCAAGGCGTGTGGATCACTTGAGGTCAGGAGTTCGAGACCAGCCTGGCCAACATGGTGAAACCCTGTCTCTTCTAAAAATACAAAAATTAGCTGGGTATGGTGGCAGGAACCTGTAATCCCAGCTACTCAGGAGGCTGAGGCAGGAGAATTGCTTGAACCTGGGAGATGGAGGCTGCAGTGAGCCGACATCAGGCTACTGCACTCTGGCCTGGGTGACACAGCGAGACTCTGTCTCAAAAAAAAAAAAGTTATTGAGACTTGTTTTGTGGCCTAAGGTGTGCTCTATTATGGAGAATGTTTCAAGTGCTGATGAAAATAATGTGTGTTATGCAGCATTTGGGCAAATGTTATGTAGATGTTACTTAGGTCTATTAAGTATAGTGTGCAGTTTAATTGTGATGTTACTCTATTGATTTTTTTGTCTGTATGATTTGTCCATTACTGAGACAGTTCCCTACTATTATTGTATTGCACTCCATCTCTCCCTTCAGACCTATTAATGCTTGCTTTTTAAACTTGGGACCATCCTGTGTTGCATGCATATTTATAATTATTATATCCACCTGCTGAATTGATCCCTTTATCATTATATAGTGACCCCTTTTGTGTCTTTCTACAGTCTTATTTTGTATTCTATTTGATCTAAGTATAATGATTCCTGCCCTCTTTTGGTTTCCAGTTTCGTGAAGCATCTTTTTCTATCCCTTCACTTTCAGTCTATGCGTGTCTTCAGAGGTGAGGTGGGTTTCTTATAGTAGCATGTAGTTGGGTCTTATTTCTTTATCTACTCAGTCACTCTATCTCTTTTAATTGGAGAATTGAGTCCATTTACATTCTGTTTTATTATTGATAAGAAAGGATTCACTACTGCCATTTTGTTGCTTGTTTTCTGGTTATTTTGTAACTTTTGTCTTCCTTTCTTCCTTTTTTATTGTCTTCTTTTGTGGCTACGTGATCTTCTTTGGTAGTATGTTTTAATTCATTGCTTTTTTACTTGCAGTGAATCGTTTTTTTTTTTTTTTTTTTTTTTTGCATTGTGGTTCCCGTGAGGAAACAAAAAAATATATATCTTATAGATATAACAAGTTATTTTAAACAGATGACAACTACACTTTGATCACAAAGAAAAGAAGACAAACAGAAAAAAGGAAAAAAAGACCAGTTCTACACTTTAACTCTATCCCCCCATTTTGACTTTTAGTTGTCTGAATTTACATATATTTATATTACTTACCTCTTGACAGGTTGCTATAGCTATTATTGTTCATGACAAATCGATCATGGCTGTTGTGGTAAACTGAGCACCAGAGAGACCGATACGGGGAATATAGGAGGATGTTTATTTAAGGTACGCACCAGCTCAGTGGATTCACATCCAAAAAGCTGACCATTGAACAAAAACAGAGTTTAGCTTATGTAGGTTAGCATACATAAGCAAAATAAAGGCAGTAAGTTTTACAGTGACAAGTCACGTAATCTATAGCATAACTGCTGACCTTGGCAATAACCTGTGGCCTTGTATGGCTAGTGGCCTAGCAACTGCATCGAAAGAAAAACAGGAACTTTGCAAATCCTACTAAATACAAGCATTGGCAAACATAGTCATAACTAATAGTACAATACAGGAGAGACAGTAAAGGAATTTGTTTTTCTTCTTTTAACCTTGCTTGGGGGTGTCCGGAGTTCATTTCTTAAGGCTAGGTCACCACGACCTGTCTATAGCCTTGCCTGCAGTAGAGAAAAACTTGTGTTTCTCACTTCACCTTTAAGTGCTGAATTTATTCACTTTTCTTGGAGTGAATAAATGCAGTACTTATTTTCATTATTATTTTAAAATTTCTGTCTCATGCCTATTGGACTCCATAGTAAAATTGTGAGTGGATTGTATGCCACAGTTACAGTATTAGAGCATTCTGGGTTTTTCTATGTATTTAATTTTACTAGTGGGTTTTATACTTCAATTTTTCTCACATTAGCAATTTTTTTTCAGACTGAAGAAGTACCTTGAGCATTTCTTGTAAGATGGGTCTGGCGGTAGTGAATTCTTTTGGGGCTTTTTTCTTTTGAGACAGGATCTCCCTTTCTTGCCCAGGTTGGAGTGCAGTGGTGCAATGTTGACTCACTGCAGCCTCAACCTCCTGGGCTCAAGCGACCCTCCCACCTCAGTCTCTCTAGTAGCTGAGACTACAGGCATGCACCACCACACCAGGCTAATTTTGTTTATTATTTGTATTTTACTTTATTTTATTTTATTTTATAGAGATGAGGTCTCACTATGTTGCCCAGGCTGGTCTCCAACTCCTGGACTCAAGTGATCCTCCTACCTTGGCCTCCCAAAGTGTTGGGATTATAGGTGTGAGCCACTGTGCCTAGCCTGGCATGTTAGAATCATATAGGGAGCAATGACAAATATGATGTTTAGAGCCTGGGCGACGTAGTGAGACCCCTGTCTTTACAAAAAACTAAAAAAATAGCTGGGTATGGTGGCTGATGTCTGTTGTCCCAGCTACTTGGGAGGCTGACATGGAAGGATGGTTTGAGCTTGGGAGGTGGAGGCTGCAGTAAGCAGTGACTGCCACTCCAGAGTGGATGACAGAGAGAGACCCTGTCTAAAAAAAAAAGAAAGAAATGTTGTTTAACTTTCTTTGATTCATATTTGCATGAAAGTATGCTTATTTATTTATTTATTTATTTTGAGAGTCTCACTCTGTCGCCCAGGCTGGAGTGCAGTGCACTACTGGGCTCAAGCGATCCTCCAACATCAGCCTCCTAAGTAGGTGGGACCACAGGCTCATGCCACCACACCCAGCTAATTTTTTGTATTTGTTGTAGAGATGGGGTTTCACCACATTGCTCAGCCTGGTTTCAAACTCATGGGCTCAAGAGATGCTCAGTTTTGAACTCCCAAAGTGCTAGGATTGCAGATGTGAGCCAGCATGCCTATATTAATTTTGTTTTGGGTGGGAGGGTTGAGAAAATCACTTTATTCTAATTAACTCTCAAACAATAAAATTACAGCAGCTGGTTTAAGGAAACCACAGAAATATTTGTCCAGCCCAAAATTCTATACCATCTCGGTGAAATTCTATACAGTGAGAACACCCTCTTCCATTGTAATTCTGAAGCAGGAAAGATATGAATGACAGAGGAGAATTTTAACTGATGGTTTTATACTTTATACCTTTATTGTCAATTATATTTTATGCTAAATTAACTTGGTCATAAGAGCCATTTTCATTTCTTCAATTTGGACTTGATTAGGCTATTCCATTTGCAAATCTGCACTGTTTCAACACCTCATTGAAACCTCACAGAGTTTTATGTCATCCTGGTTCTGGGCATGCTCCAAAAACTGTTTGATCTCAGAAGCAAGGCCGCTGCTGCTGTGCTGGCTGGGTTCCCTGAGGTTCTTGGTAAGTGAGACCAGGCCTCAGAGGCTCAGCATTATTTCTTCCACTAAAACCCCCAGCGTGTGCCCAACAGTAGAGCCCGCAGCAATGCCAGCTGCAGTGGTTGCCATTTGGGCCATCAGAGCTAGCCACCAAGGTGCAGCAGCAGGAAAGCCAGTTGCAGAGGGTGGGGCTGCTGCTGGGGGCTGAGCTGTGGTGCTGGGCTGGGTGCAGTTCTCATCTCAGGTGCCCGGCTGGCTGGAGGGGCCGTGCAAGTGATGATGCGGCTTCCATGCAGCATTATGGCTGCACAGAGGCTCAGCCTGTGAAAGCCTGCAAAGAGCCCAACACCATAAATGTGTTATGAGTATGTGTTTCAAAATTGTATAAGATTTCTAAAAAGTTGATATATCTTGGTACATGTAGTGAATTGCTTTAATCTGATGCTTTTCTGCATAGAGCTTTTAGCTCTGTGCAAATCCTAGAGTGTTGTGTCTTCAAGGATATTCATGGAAAGGACCAGGAATTGTACTCTTGAATAGAGGTTTCTGATAGCTTTGTAGATCATATCATTAGACTATGTAAAAGCTTACAGAACACTAATAAAAGACTGGTGTGTTCATGAAGATCACTAATTGTGTTAGTCCATTGCACTGCTATAAAGAATACCTGAAAGAAAGTGTAATTTATAAAGAAAAGAGGTTCAATTGGCTCAAGGGTTCTGCAGGCTGTACAGGAAGCATGACTGGGGAGGCCTCAAGAAACTTTCAATCATGGCAGAGGGGAAGCAGGCACATCTTACATGGCCAGAGCAGGAGAAAGAGAGAGAGAGGAGGTGCTACACACTTTTAAACAACCAGATCTCGTGAGAACTCACTCACTCTCATGAGAATAGCACCAAAGGGGAAATCTGTCCCCACAACCCAATCACCTCCCACCAGGCCCACCTCCAACACTGGGATTACAACTTGACATGCGATTTGGGTGGGGACACAGATTCAAACCATATCACTAACTCAACCTCAAGCAGAACAAGAATTAATTACCTGGGACTGAACTGATGGAGAAGTGAAATGATTTTTATATCTTTTTGTTTGAAACATTGCTGATTCTTTTCATGTTTTGTTTTGTGGAGTCAAGAAAACTTTATTTCTTTTGAGCTACTTGTAAGTCACAGAAATTGGGTAAAATATACATTTATTTATTTATTTATTTATTTATTTATTTATTTTTTAAACAGAGTTTTGCTCTTGTTGCCCAGGCTGGAGTACAATGGTGTGATCTTGGCTCACTGCAACCTCTGCCTGCCGGGTTCAAGTGATTCTTCTGCCTCAGCCTCCCAAGTAGTTGGCATTACAGGTGCCTGCCACCACACCCAGCTAATTTTTGTATTTTTAGCAGAGGGGTTTCACCATGTTGGCCAGGCTGGTCTCAAACTCCTGACCTCAAGTGATCCACCCTCCTTGGCTTCCCAAAGTGCTGGGATTACAGGCATGAGCCACTGCACTCAGCCTAAAATATACTTTTGTGAGTAAATTGAGACATTTACCTTTCTCTCTACCTGATTTCTCCAGAATTTAGAAACTATTTGTGTGTTTGCTTACATTATGGCAATATAGTTATTTGCATAAGCTCAGTAAGAATCCATTTTTTTTTAACAGGACACAATTGGAGACACTGTTTTTTTTTTAAACCACCATTTGACTGGAATGACATATTTTCTGATATGACCAGATTGCTTTAAATAACTGAAGTTGACTTATAAAGCCGATAGACATGGGGAATGACCGGCCTGGTACCTTGTCTACACAGTTCCCTTACAAGGTTCCTGATCTTGTGGTAAGAAAATAATATCAGTTTCTGGCCAGGTATGGTGGCTCATACCTGTAATCCCAGCACTTTGGGAGGCTGAGGCAGGTGGATCACGAGGTCAGCAGTTCAAGACCAGCCTGGCCAAGATGGTGAAACCCTGTCTCTCCTAAAAATACAAAAAAATTAGCCAAGCATGGTGGCAGGAGCCTGTAATCCCAGCTACTCTGGAGGCCGAGGCAGAGAATTGCTTGATCCCAGGAGGCAGAGGTTGCAGTGAGCTGAGATTGCACCACTGTAGTCCTGCCTGGGTGACAGAGCGAGAAAAAAAAAAAAAAGGACAGTTTCTGACAAGCACAGGGACCTCAAGATATTTTGAGACCTAGAGAAGAGAGAAATTTATCTAGTTTGTACAGGCATGACGGGTACAGTCTGATGGTGAATCCTTGGCTTGGTCACTGCACTCCAGGCTGGGTGATGGAGTGAGATTCTGTCTCAGAAAAATGAAAAAATTAGCTCGGGGTGATGGCACACAACTATAGTCCTTTTTAATCAGTGTTCTCACACACACACCTTTGGATGCTTGGCTGATTATCTCTTTAGGATGAGCCCGTGGAAGGGCGCTCACTGGGTCACCGGATGTGCTCACAATGTGCTCCTTACTTTTCTGGCTGTGAGTCCCTTCCTTTAAAGTTCTCATTACCCCAGGCTCCCCAGGGTGATCTTTTGAGAAAAAGGCCTGTTCCTGTCTTATCCTGTGTAAAACTTCCAAGGCTTTCCATTGCCTGCACGGAAAGGTCCAAACTTCATCCTGGCCCAGCCTTTTGCCAGCTTTGGTGCCGCCCACTGGCTGGAGCACCACATCTCCACTTGGCCTTGAGTTCATCTGAAAAATGGGTACAGATTACACCATTCCCTTCACATTGCCAAGTGGCTAAAGAAGTGAGGAATTTAAGCATTTAGCACAGAGCCCGTCTCTCTGTAAGTTTTAGCTGGTAGTGATCGAAACAGTGAACTCCCCATTGCAGAGACCAGCTTGGTCGGGGAGACCCTAACTCAGCGGCGCTAGAGGAATTAAAGACACACACACAGAAATACAAAGGTGTGAAGTGGGAAATCAGGGGTCTCACAGCCTTCAGAGCTGAGATCCCCGAACAGAGATTTGCCCATGTATTTATTAACAGCAAACCAGTCATTAGTATTGTTTCTATAGATGTTAAATTAACTAAAAGTATCCCTTATAGGAAATGAAGGGATGGGCTGAATTAAAGGAATAGGTTAGGCTAGTTAACTGCAGCAGGAACACACTCTTAAAGACACAGATTGTTCATGCTTTTGTTTGTGGCTTAAGAATGCCTTTAAGCTGTCTTCCGCCCGGGGTGGGCCAGGTGTTTCTTGCCCTTATTCCTGTAAACCCACAACCTTCTAGCGTGGGCGTTAGGGCCACTATGAACATGTTACAGTGCTGCAGAGATTTTGTTTATGGCCAGTTTTGGGGCCAGTTTATGGCCAGATTTTCGGGGGCTTGCTCCCAACCCCCCATTTTGAGTCCTTAATCTGTATTATCAGTAAATAACGTTCTTTTCAAATGATTTACGTGACTCCTGCAAGCTCTGCCTACATCTGCCCACTGGCAATTGACACTTTGTCCAAGCCCCACACAGGAGCACTTACAGTGGCGTGTACTAAGAAAGGGTATCTCTTAGTCTTGGGCCACAGAAGGGAAATCGATATTTTAGTTCTGATAGGAAGGATGGAAAGGAGTTGGCCAGGACAAGAGTTGGGGCCCAAGTTAGGCAAGCAGAAGGAAGAGCCCAGGGCAGCTCCTGCATGGGTCCGGTCCCCTAGGTGGTATGAAGCTTGGTAAGCAAGGGGCTAAGGAAGCCACTGGGGCAGAGCCACATGAGCAGGATTGGCAGAGGGAGACGTGAGGATGGCAAAGCAGGCAGGAAAGGGTGGAGGGTGCCGCGGGTTAGGCAAGGAGTTCAGACAGTCGAGGAATGATGGAAAGCCAATGGGGGCAGCTTTGCTTTGGGATCCAACAATGACTGTTGGTACCCAGCTCTGCCATTTACTAGGTGAGGGACCAAAGACAAGTTACGTTCTCTGAGCCAATTTCCTTATCTGTAAAATGAGAATAATAATTGTACCTTCTTTGGTGGTGAGGACTCAGTGCAATGATGTATTTGTAAAGGGCTCTGCATGTCCTCTGGACTCAGCAAATGTTAGCCATATATAAATAAATGCAGATTCTGGATCCAGTCCCCAAAGTAAGGAAAGACTGGTCCTCAGGTGCCCTTGCTGGAAAAAGCGGGATGGAAAAAGTGGGATTCTTTTATTTTTTGTAGAGTCTCGCTCTGTCATCTATGATGTAGTGAGTGGTATGATCTCAGCTCACTGCAACCTCCACCTCCTGGGTTCAAGCAATTCTCCTGCCTCAGCCTCCTGAGTAGCTGGAGCTACAGGTGCACACCACCACACCCAGCTAATTTCTTTTGTATTTTAGAAGAGATGGAGTTTCACTGTGTTGCCCAGGCTGGTCTCGAACTACTGAACTCAGGCAATCCGCCCGCCTCAGCCTCCCAAAGTGCTAGGATTACAGGCATGAGCCACTGTGCCTGGTCATGATTCTTGATAAAGTGGCTTTGTAGGATTCTTGCCTAAAACTCGGCTCACCAGGCTGAGACAAGGCATAGTTGAAAGGAGGATGCAAAGGAGCCTGACTCCACTTTAGGAGAGACGCTTGTCAGCTGTTCTATCCTTAGCATACAGAAGTGAGTGGCACATAGTGGGGCTTCGGTCAATCATTGGTAAATTGGTAAATGAATGAACCATTCTGAGAAATTTTCTTAAAAAAAAAAAAAAGGCCCTAATTGAATGAGAGAGATACATTTTCCTCCCTTAGCTTTCTAATTCCTGGAGTTAATAAATAGAAACATATATTTTCCCTAGAAAATAATACATTTGTTAAAACAGATTCAGCTTACTTTCATTTTCTACGTCAGCAAATGGTGAAGAAATAATGTTTTTAGTGTTCTAGATGATGTACTTTTCTAACATGCTTTTTATTTGTATGAAATAAAAACAGGATTATTTGGAAACAAATAGCTATCCAAAGTCACATAAAATACGTCTCTCATATTTTGCTTATCAGTTTCTGGTGGCAGGTGTCAATCTAAGCAGTACATCGGAATCACTTGGGGGCTTTTAAAAATCCCAATGCCAGGACCACACTCAGGGCAATTAATTCAGAATCTCTGAAGCTGGGACCCAGGCACCTTCACTTTTCTTTTTCTTTTTTTGGTATTAACTTTATTCTATTTTCTGTATAACTTTAAGTACATAAAGTTTTATTTCCACAGGCCTCAGGAAATGGGTAGAAATCACAGGACAATCTCTTTTCCCACCAAAAAAGTTGCATATTTTGGTAAGTGTTTGTCCTAGAGGGAAAAAACTGAAATTTACATTAGCAGTGCTGTGCAAGATTCTTACATAAATCAAGACCTAAAAGCAGCTTGCAGTGGAGGTTTTGGTCCCCTGTTCAGGTGCTTGGACAGAAGCCATAGCTGGTGAGCATGACAAGGAAAAGGAGGCAGTGAAGACAGGTGACAGGCACCTAGCAGGGAAGGAGGATTCAGGTGTGCCAGACTCCTTGGAATGGGGTGTTGTTTTTCCTTTTTTTTAAAATCTCTGTAGGAAGGTGCTGGGTAGGGATCCCAGAGAAAGAAAGGGTCCAATACTTCTTTAACTGCCCTGGATGAAGGGCACTGCTGTAGCAGCTAGTATCGGAGACTCTCCTATCTCACGGTTGAGGCAGAACTAGGATAGAATAGTGAATAAAAGGAATGCTTATAGGAAGCCATTTTGCGTGGAATGCTAGATGGCCAAACCTCAGCCTTCAGTCCAGTGTAACCCTTGCCTCACTTGTCAATAGTGAAAAATTAGTTTGGTTAGAAGAACCAGCTGGAAACACACCAGCTTCTGCTACCTTCATGCTCATCGTTAGAAAAAGATTAACCAGTGTGAACATTCTGATCTGTTAATTCCTTGGACTGTTTTCCTCCCAATGGACTGTTTGTTGGTAGAATAACCTCCAAAACTCAAAGCTAAAATGCATCATTTTAGCCTGGTCGGCAGTTCCTTAAGAATGGACTGGTGGCATGGTTGAGCTAATATGGAAAAGCTACACCTTCCTGCAGAAGATCACCTGACCTGCTATCCCACTGCAAATCTCAGCCTGAGGTATAATTCAGTGAAGGCAGGTAGCTGTGCTTCTCAGAGCAGAGAAGCAGTTTTAAGAGCAGAAAGGTAGAGGAAATCTAGAAAAGAACCGTCTTGATACAAATTTCTCCCATGGTATGAAGGGAGGGCAAAGAACCCAGTGGCACTTTGCTTATCCAGCAATTTCTGTCACTGTGGTGACCAACTTCTGCCCATTCCAGAGGGTCTTGAACTGCTCAGGAACTGGGAATTCACTAAAGTCACTGCCTATTGTAGGAATGAGGACGTTCATCTCAGAAGATTTGGCACTCACTATTTCACAATCCAGAGAATTCTTCCTCAGGTAAGCATGGCAGCCATCTGTTTTGTTGATTGAAATGGTTGGCACTTTACTCATTACCTAAACTTTGACATCCCTACTTGTTGGGAGCAAGCCCTCCCCAAATCTGGCCATAAACTGGCCCCAAAACTGGCCATAAACAAAATCTCTGCAGCACTGTGATATGTCCATAATGGCCGTAATGCCCATGCTGGAAGGTTGTGGGTTTACAGGAATGAGGGCAGGGAACACCTGGCCTGCCCGGGGCGGAAAACAGCTTAAAGGCATTCTTAAGCCACAAATAAAAGCATGAGTGATCTGTGTCTTTAAGAGTGTGTTCCTGCTGCAGTTAACTAGCCTAACCTATTCCTTTAATTCGGCCCATCCCTTCGTTTCCCATAAGGGATACTTTTAGTTAATTTAATATCTATAGAAACAATGCTAATGACTGGTTTGCTGTTAATAAATATGTGGGCAAATCTCTGTTCGGGGCTTTCAGCTCTGAAGGCTGTGAGACCCCTGATTTCCCACTTCACACCTTTATATTTCTGTGTGTGTGTCTTTAATTCCTCTAGCACCGCTGAGTTAGGGTCTCCCCAACCAAGCTGGTCTCGGCACCTACTGTTGATTATCTCCATAATGCCCACTATATCATCGAATACCAGACCAAATTTCTTACAGTTATCTACTGTAATGGAGTTAATTTTGCCCTTGATTTGCAATGTCGTGTTGACACACTTGTATATGTAAGCTGCGTGTTTCAGCTGTGTCATCAATCACCAGGTTGGAAACATTTTCCTGATTTTCCACTGTCTGCTTCTTGCCCTCCAGTTCAAGTACAGCTGGCTCTTTCTTTGTGGCTGGTTTGGGGTCTAGGTGCAGAGAATGGCTTGGGGACACTGCATACTGGACCACTCTGAGCCTTCAGGGTAGGGTTCTTGTGAGTCTTCATGTCATCAGATACATGTTTCAGGGCATGTGTGATGCTCTTCCCCTGATTAATCTGTGCAAACAGTGCTGAGAGGGAAGTGGATTCATCTGAGCCTGAACTGATAGAGACTAGCGGAGGAGGGGGGCCTGGTGGTGGGGGAGGAGTAGCTGATCCAGCAGAGGGTCCAGATGGCAGTCCACTCAGTTCTTTTGCCACAGGCCCCGTTTTGCTCCAGGCTAGTCCGGTGGTATGGAACTCCTTAATGTAAGCCTACAGCTCTGTCCGTATACTTAAATAAGCTTTGACCCAGTCTACATGCATCTTATCCACATCTTTGTACTCTTTAAGGACTCGGTTTGTATAAAACACTGCAGCATGATTCATTTCTTTCACATAAGGGCCAGGATTGGGAGCCATAGCCACCCAAACCAGGGCCTGGATACTTTCGCTGACAGCTGACAGATGATTAAACAACTTGCTGCCTCGGTTCTTCTCCCGAAAGGTTATCACTTCTTTGATCTGTTCTGAGATGGGTGCCAACAAATCGGAAAGCTGCCGGCTGTTGACATTGAGAAGCTGTAACCAAGAGAGTTCACTTCAACTTCAAACCTGTGTGGACCATCTCCGCATCTTTCTGCACGTCTCCCCCAATCTCTTTACTGATCTTCAAGTACTCTGCCACAGGACAGGCAAGCGAGTCAAATGCCTGCGCATATGGAGCTGTTCCTGCTTTTGAATGACTGTCTCCATACCCACGGTGCATGTCAGAGGTATGGGATACTGCCTCTAGGCAGCCCACTGCCCTGTCCAATTTTTCTACCAGATTTTGCATGTCAGTCATAATGTACCACCTCCCGATTGCGATCAGCCGCTCTCCACTTCCCGCACCTTCACTTTTCAAAGATTCCCAGGTGATGCCAACCTGCTCTGCGGAGGGAGCCCCTAAGACTCCCGAGCGACGCAGACTACGTTTCCCAGAGGCCTCCGCGGCCGCAGCCACTTCCGCTTCCGGTCCGGTCGGCCCCCGCGTGCGGCGACAGCTGCACCAGCAGCTGGCTGGTAGCAACTGTCTGGACAGCGTGGCGTGGTCGCTGTCTCTCTGGGTGTGCAGCTCCGCAGCCCTGCCGGCTAGGTTTGGTTTGTCAGCGGCCGCCACCAGGCTGGGTCCCTGAAGCCTCGGGCCCCTGGCGGGTGCTCCCCGCCTTTCCCAGGGGCGGGTCGAGGGGCGAGCCGGGGTGGGAGGGGACGGCGGCGGTGGGCAGGGCCTACCCACAGTGGCTGAGCCATGTGGAGCAACCGCCCGAGACTGGTGCATCACAGAGCGCTCCAGGCTTGCGCCCTGGCAGACAGATTGGGCCACTGACAAGGCCGTCCCCCCGTGCTGCCAAAAGTGCTTGGCGTGGAGCTGGCTGCAGTCCAGGACGGATCCCAGCAGCCGTTCCCTTTCCTTTCTTCCCGAGCGTACCCACCTGGACCTGTCTGCCCACCCGTGGAGGGAACGGGCGGGCGGGGGCCTGGTCCAGAGGGCAGATTCTAGCTAGGCTAGGGCACGGAGGGACTTCCTCATATTTCCTCTCTTCTTTCCCAGATTGACTTACGCAGAATTCTCTGCCCTTGCCTGGGAGAACAGTTCAGGAGACAGATGGCCCCAAGAGCCCAGATCCAGGCAAGTTTGATTTTTCCATTTCTTGAGAAGCCACGTGTTTCAGCGAGGTGGGGCTTATGCCTCTTGCCCAGACGATGCCCTGCCCTGTGTGTGGCCCAAGCTACCCGAACCAATCCTGGATGGGTCCCACTATTTCCATCCTCTCTACCCATTAGGTAGTCATTCACCAAATAGATTATTGCTACCCATGTTTTCTAGAGTGCTAGAAACAGAAAAGTACTTTGCAACCTGGCAGATGATGAAAAAAATACACATTAGCATATAAAGACGTAGGCCATAAAGACATAGGGTGATAGCAGTGCTCTCTTGACCTTTAGTGTGTGGTGGAGTGGGAGGGGTGGAGTAGTGGAAGCCTTAGTTCTTCCTGAAGAATATAAATGAGATGCGTAATCGCAGAGGATACTAGGGGAAAGCGCTGCCTGAATGAAGTCATTATGGCAGAACCATGAACAAACTGGCCTGAGAAAGTTGGAAACATTCATGGTCTAGAATCCCAGACTGGAGTTTGCCTTTATCCTGGAGAAAACTAGGTTTTGAAGGATTTTGAGAAACTGATTATGTAGTTGGTATTTTGAAAGAAAGTGATAAACATTTGAGTATCTATTATAGAAGTAAATAAAATTAAAAAAATTAAAGATTAGCTACATTTCTACTGTTCTAACAAGTCAAGTAATTTCATTTGAAACACCTTTTGCATATTTTTAAGGCCTACTCTTTTTTCTTTTAATATTTCATAACCATTCCAATTTGTTCTAGTTTCATTCCTACTTTTTATAGCTTCCTTTTATACTGTACCTTCAACCAGCCCTGGGACCTTGAGCAAGTTCTTCCAACTCTCTGAACCTTTGTGTCTTTAGCTACAAAATAGATTTTACTTTATATAGTTATGGCAGAAATTTAGAGAGATGATATATATCTCAGGGTTTAGCACCGTGGCTGGTACCTAGTAAGTTGTTACTGTTATGAAAAGCAATTTTTTTTTCTTTTTTAAAAATATTCTGCCCCAGAGTTAGATCATACTCCCTGTAAATTTTCGGATAAAGCTAATCACTTTCCATGTCTTTTCAAAGTTTCTATTCATTTGTTGATGGAACAAAGCCTGAACACTTTTGTGTCAGGCCGTGTTTTTGACTGGGAGGCAACAGTGACCCACACTGTCCCCCTGGAGCTCACATTAGAGAGGATGCTTACAGTCAGTGCAAACCTCTCCTGCCAGGTGGTGAGAAATCCTGTGAAGAAAAATGAAGTGGGTTTCGAGACAGAGTGGCAGAGGATGGGGTGGAGAAAGAGACCTTTTTGACAAGGTGACATGAAGGGTGGGGTGAGCAGAGGCCAGGCATGGAGGAGGAAGCAGGACAGGCATGCAGGAAGAACACACTTGAGGGAGGAGTCCCACCTCCCCCCAGCCCTCAGCTTTTACTTGTTCATTTCCATGAGCACCGTTGGAACTGTCAGAAGCTGGCTTTGACCGCCTTGCTTCCTTCTCTTGGGATGCTTCCCTTAGGGGTTCCTGGATGACCAGAATTGGGTTTGGTTTTGCAGGGACTGCTGACATTTGGGGATGTGGCCGTGGCCTTTACCCGGATTGAGTGGAGACACCTGGATGCTGCTCAGCGGGCCCTGTACAGGGATGTGATGCTGGAGAACTATGGGAATCTGGTGTCTGTGGGTGAGGATGACTTTCTCGTTGACTCAAGATTGGTCTGCTGGGCAACTTTGTGTTTTCACAGGGTGAATGGTTTGGGGTCTTGAAAAAAATCTTAAATGATGTGCTTTTTGTGTTGTTTTTCTTAAGTGTGGGCTTAGAGGCTGGAGTTTTATGCCCCTTCCACCCCTGAAGAAAGGTCAGAGCCATACAGAGTTAAGATGGGTAGCTTTGTGGTACCAACTAGCCCAGTTCTGGACCGTTTCTGTGTCATGATTCATCTGCCTCCCAAAATAGGAGTTTCTTGTCCTCCAGGAGGACCTGGTTTTCTAATTGACTTTGCCCCCTTCATTTGCTTTACTGCACGAGTTGGACATCCTGGGTGCCACCCTCGAGGCCTCTCTAACCTGTCCGTGCTCCTTGCAGATGCTCAAGTTGACACTGAGGTCTGGAGTGACTGTTTGTGCTTGTAACCACCATCACATTCCTTTTCATTCATTTTTTTTCTTCTTCTTCTAAGATCCTTTTTCTTTATGAACAGGGCTTCTCTCTTCCAAACCAAAACTAATCACTCAGTTGGAGGAAGGGGCAGAGCCCTGGATGGAGGTGCGAGAGGCTCCATCAGGCACACGTGCAGGTGAGTGGGTGGGAAACATCCCAGCAGCAGCGGAGCACACGGAACGGTACGGGGGCTCCTGAGTGGAAAGCTCATCTCTGAGTGCCCTGTCGGTGCAGAAGGGCACTAGTTTCCTCTTGTGATGTCATCCTCCTGTCAAGTGGCTGGCTGCTTTTCTCCCCAGTCTTTCTGTACTTGGGAGGGCTGCTCCCTTCCTGAGGGCCTCAGGCCCATCTGTGCCATCTCCCAGCCCTCTGAAATCCTCAAGCTCTTTATGTGATTTTTCTCTCTCTCTTTCCAGGCATTCACCAGGCTATCTTTTGTTTCTTTCTACTTCTGGTCCATTTCCTTTCTTTTATATTTTTTGAGACAGAGTCTTGCTCTGTTGCCCAGGCTGGAATGTAATCATAGCTTACTGCAAACTCAAACTCTGGACTCAAGCCATCTTCCCGCCTCAGACTCCTGAGTAGGAGTAGCTGAGACTACAGGCGTGCACCACTATGCTTGCCTAATTTTTAAATTTTTATTTTATGTAGAGATGGTGTCTCGCTATATTAGTCATGGCTGGTCTCGAACTCCTGGCCTTAAGTGATCCTTCCACCTTGGCCTCTCAAAGTGCTGGGATTACAGGTGTGAGCCACCACACCTGGCCCCTGTTCATTTTCCATTCCTTACCCACTCTCATGGAAGCTTGCTAATTCACTATATACCACTTCCTGGTGGTAGTCGCAGATTCCAAATGTAAGCATGGTTTTCTAGCTCTCAGGTAATTGCGATTTTGGTGAACACATTGTTGAGGAAGCATTTTCTTTCCTTTTCTTACGGATCTTCTTTTATTTCTCTTTTCTACTGTCCTTTGCTCTTGGCTCCCATTTTTTTCTGTGTATGCTTTATATATGTTTCTCTATATCACTTTCTCTGTGCCATAGTTCATTTCTAAATCTCTAAGCCTGAATATTTCTCTCACCTAAAATATTTATCCTGCCAGTATTTCTTCTTCTAAAACTCTAATTGTCATTTTGCCTCTGTCATCTTCAGGAGAATGTTTATAACTGTATTTCATGTAAAATACCAGTAATACATAGTCTTGCTTAACCTAGGTCTTTGCTGGTTGTGGGTGGGATGCTTTTGAAGTAATTCCTTCTATTCTTACTATGTTTAACATTTCCCTGTAAATTCTTGTGTAGATTCTTTATATAGTAACAAAAGTCGCTCAGTCTTCTTTATTCTCTGTTCTTTCTGTTTTAATTTTGGTTGTTATTTGAAATAGAATGTTTAAAACTTAGAGGTAATGAAAACAAGCAATGTTTCCCCTAATATTTCTTTCATCTGCTTAGAGGACTAGTAAATCTTTCTACAAAGACTTCACAACCATTCAGTATTTTATGGTTTTTTTTTTGTGTGTGTGTATATATTTCCCTTTCTGTTAGTTGTTAGACATGCTTATGGTACCACATTCAGATGGTTCAAATGGTATGCAGTCTCCTTCACATACCTTTCTCATCACTCAGTTCCCCTCCCCAGAGGCATCCCTGTATCAGTTTCTTGTGGAGATTTGCATATGTGATGTGTACTTTGTGAGAGTATCCATGAATTCTTTAAGTACATGGTAGCACGCTCTTTTGCCTGTTACTTTGGCATTTATGTCTTAGAAGTCATTTGACATAACTATATTGTTTAGAGCTTCTCTCTCTCTCTCCTCTCTCCCTCTCTTTCTTTCTTTTGGAAACAGAGTCTCACTCTGTTTCCTAGACTGAAGTACAGTGGCTTGATCATGGCTCACTGCAGCCTTGACTTCCTGGGCTCAAGCGATCCTCCTGCCTCAGCCTCCTGAGTAGCTGGGACCACAGGAGCATGCCACCACACCTGGCTATTTTTTTTTATTTTTAATTTTATTTATGTATTTATTCTTAAATTTGTTTTTGTAGGGATGAGATCTCGCTATTTTGTCCAGGCTGGTCTGGAACTCGTGGCCTCCAGCTGTCCTCTTCCCTCAGTTTCCCAAAGTACTGGGATTACAGGCGTGCGCCACCATGCCAGCTTATCTCTCTTTTTAATGCCTGCATAGTGTTCCACTTTATGGATGTCCTATAATTTATGTAATCAGTTCTCTTTAGTGGACATAATGACTCTGACCAGTGTTGCAGTGGTTATCCTCATACACATCAATTCTCTTGTGTACAAGTAAATCTGTAGAATAAATTCCTATAAGAATTGTTAAAGGTTAAAATTTTAAAATCCACCAAATTTGGTGGGTATTTCCACTATTCATAGAGATAGTACATGTTTATACTCCTAATGACAACATATGAGTGCCACTTTTATCATCGCTTGTCAACGGTGTCTTATATGCTTTGATCCTTGCCAGTCTGAGAGGTGAAAGTATTTTATTGTAATTTTAATTTGCCTTTTTCTTATCAGGAGCGTGATTTAGCATGTTTCAACATTTTCAGCAACCCTTGTGTTTATTTTTCCTGAGAACTGCCTGTTCCAGTCCTTTGCCCATTTTACTGTTAGATTGTTGGACAATAAAAATTGTCAATGTGAAGGCTTCTTTATACATTCAGGAAATTAATTGTGTATCATATATATCACAGATTTTTTTAAAAAAGGTTTTATATCAACTTTATATTAACAAAGGTAATGATGGATATGCTTATCTTTGCATCTTTGCATTGTGTCTGGGCTTCTCATTTAAGCTGGCTATTGAGTTGGAATACACATACATTGTTATTTAAAGGAAGTATTTCGTTCATATGTTTTGTTAAGAAATTTTAGTTTTTTAAATCAAGCATGATTGCTGAATTTTATTAAATGCTCTTTCAAGATATGTGGAAATATCTGTCTTTTCCATTTTGATCTGTTTCTGTGGTAGATTTTCTTCTCAATTATCTTGGCCATGACACATTATATCATTCTCTGAATGTGACAGTAGATGATTCCGTTTGCTAATCTTTTACTTAAATTTTTGCAGAGAGACTTAAATGTATTTACATTTTCTTTTTCATCTGCCCATTTTCATTGGGCTTTGACTTTAATTTTGTAATACTTTCATAAAACATTTTTTGGTCTTTCATATTTTTATCCTTTAGTCTAGTTTAACTCACATGATAGCTGTTCCCTAGAGGTTTGGGTCCTTTGTCCCGTTTTTGCTTATTTATTGTGATGGGAGCAGAAAGGAGGAATTGGGGGTATTTTTTTGACAGTGTTGTCAATAGTGACTTGTCCAAATAGATTTTCTCTCTCTAGGAAACAGTTTTAGTAATTTATAATTTCCTAAAAACTATGGAGTAATTCAAGGTTGTAAGTTATTTGTGTTAAACAAAGTAGCTTTTTATAACTCTTTTAGTAATATCCTCTGCATCTTTGGTTATTTTCCCTGATTTCTTACTTTGTCTTTTTCCCATTTCCTATGTTTTCCTATTTCCCCTTTATTAGCTCTGTTTTATTTTTTTGAAGAAGAGTGTTTGGGTGTATTTATTAGTGATACTGTTTTCTGTGTTTTGAGTCTTAAGTTCCTTTTCCCTTTTGCTTTCCTTGGGTTTATTTACTTTTTCCTAAACATTTTAGTTATTCATTAATTGATTTTTCTTCTTTCTTATTGATGTAATGTAAATATGTAAAGCCTTAAACTTTGTCTATGTAATGTTTTAGTTATATTCAGTAGGTTACAATATGTAGAGTTGTCATTATTTTTTAGTTATTTTGCAATTTGTGTTTTGATTTCTGTGATTGAAGTACTAAGATATTTATAAGCTAGACTCTCCTTTTCTTTCTTAAAGCCTTTAAAAAAATTAACACATATTTAGAAAAGCTGATAAAATATGTGTACAGCCCAAATTAGTATTTTAAAACTCAATACCCATGTAACCAAAACTTAGGTTAAAAAATAGAACTTTGGCAATACCTGAGTAAATCGCATCATAATTCCTCCCAATTATTACCCATTCTCCTCCCCTTGAACTAACACTATAGTTTATTTTTGCCTTTTTTTAACTTGATGTGAATGGAATCATATAGTACGTATAATTTTTTGTCTGGCTTATGCATAACATTTTTTCAAATTCATTCATCATTTTTATTTATTTCTTTGCTGTGGATCCATGCTTCTGAAAACTCTAGCGTGCCTCAGAATGCATGCTGCAGTACAGTTGTGGGGCCCCCTGCAGAGTTCTTTATTCAGCAGGTTCTCAGGCATGCTGATGCTGGTGCTGCGGGGCTGGAGCCCATGCTTGGAAAATCACTGCTGTAGAATGTCTCATTGTGTGACTCTACCTCAGTTTCTGTCTTATATTCAGATGCATATATGCCATTTTCCAGCTTTTGGCTATTAGAAGTGCTGTAAACATTCTTATAAATTATTTTTTGGTTCCTATGTGGCTACATTTCTGTTGGGCATGTATTCAGCTTTAGTATATAATGTCAAATAATCTTCCAGAGTTTTGTACCCAGTTATACTCCTTCATCAGTGTGTGAGAGCACTCCTTGTCCCATGTCCTGGCTAGCACTTCCTGTGGTCAGTCTTGTGAAGTTAGTCATTCTGGGGATGTGCAGTGTGCCTCATTGTGGTTTTCATATCCATGTCTCTATATCTGATGAGGTTAAAGACATTTTAGGGCTGGGCACAGTCCTTCATGCCTGTAATCCCAGCACTTTGGGAGGCTGAGGTGGGCGGATCACCTGAGGTCAGGAATTCGAGACCAGCCTGGCCAACATGGTGAAGCCCTGTCTCTACTAAAAATACAAAAAATCAGCTGGGTGTAGTGACACATGCCTGTAGTCCCAGCTACTTGGGGAGCTAAGACAGGAGAATTGCTTGAACCTGGGAGGTGGAGGTTGCGGTGAGCTGAGATTGCGCCACTGCACTCCAGCCTGGGTGACAGAGTGAGACTCCATGTCAAAAAAAAAAAAAAAAAAAAAAGACCTTTTAGAGTATTTATTGGTCCTTATAGAGCATCTCTGATTGGGTAGCTATTTCAAGAGCCTGTTACTGATTACATGTATTGTACCATCCCTCTCTGTATTGTTACTGACTGTTAATGGTCTTGATGAATAGCAGTTATTCCTTTTTCAGGGCTCAAACAATCCTGTCTCAGCTTCCTGAATAGCTGGGACTACAGACACATGCTACCATGCTCAGCTAATTAAAAACATGTTTTTTTTTTTTTTTTTTTTTGAGACGGAGTCTCGCTCTGTCACCCAGGCTGGAGTGCAGTGGCCGGATCTCAGCTCACTGCAAGCTCCGCCTCCCGGGTTCACGCCATTCTCCGGCCTCAGCCTCCCGAGTAGCTGGGACTACAGGCGCCCGCCACCTCGCCTGGCTAGTTTTTTTGTATTTCTTAATAGAGACGGGGTTTCACCGTGTTAGCCAGGATGATCTCGATCTCCTGACCTCGTGATCCGCCCGTCTCGGCCTCCCAAAGTGCTGGGATTACAGGCTTGAGCCACCGCGCCCAGCCAACATGTTTTTTTTTTGTAGAGATGGAGACATGCTATGTTGCCCAGGTGGGTCTGGACTTCCTGGCCTCAAGCCATCCTCCTGCCTCAGCCTCCCAAAGTGCTGGGATTATAGGCATGAGCCACCGTACCCAGCCGAGTTCTTCCAGTTGATCAATCTCTTTCTTCTTTGTCAGTGCTTTTTTGTGTCATGCTTTATTTAAAATGCTTATTTTAAATTATATATTATTAACAATTATTTATTAACATTTATTATTTTTGTGATTTTAATATTTTTTCTTTTCCCAAGATCACGAAGATATTCTTCTGTGTTAATTTCTAGAAGCTTTATTATGTGGTTTTTTTTTATTTGCATTTACCATCCTCTTGGAATGGATTTTTGTGCATCATATGAGGTAGGGTTTATATTTATTTTTTTCTCCTGAAATGTGCTAATGCAGAGCCTCCTCTTCCTCACTGCTTTGCAAGACCACCTTTGTCATAGAACAAGTACCCATATGTGTCTTCACGTTGCCAGCTTGACAATCAGTATCTTGAAATATTCTCTAGTTTGATCATAATACATTAAACACATATCCCATCAAAGACCATTGGAAGAATCGGGGCTGTTTCTGACTGGGCTTCACCTTCAACTTGCATTTCCTTGAAAAGATAAATCTTAGCTCTAATATCTGTTGTATGGAATTTCTCCCTAGACTACTAAGTATAAATACATATAAATATATGTATGTGTGTATATCTTTAGGTATAGATAGATACAACTTATATTTGTAAGAAAAGTGCATTTAGTGAAACAATTGGTTGGTGATTGTTAATTTTACTACAAGTTTGTCTCTATTAGTTTTTCAGAATGTTTTTATCTGAATCATTTTGCTCTGTCTGTCTGGGGTCTTGTGTCTGTACTTTGTAAAAAGCTAGAGAAAATTCACATAGTATACCCATTGATTGTGTGTGGTTTTTTTTTTTTTTCTTTTTTTTTTTGAGACAAGGTCTTGCTCTGTCACCCAGGCTGGAGTGCAGTGGCACTATCTCAGCTCACTGCAACTTCTGCCTCCAGGTTCAAGCGATTCTCCTGCCTCAGCCTCCCGAGTAGCTGGGATTAAAGGCATGTGCCACCAGGCTAATTTTTGCATTTTTAGTGGAGACAGGGTTTTGCCACGCTGGCCAGGCTGGTCTTGAACTCCTGACCTCAAATAATCCACCCGCCTCGGTCTCCCAAAGTGCTGGGATTACAGGCATGAGCCACCGTGCCTGGCATAGGTATGTTGTTTTTTAGATATGTTAAAAATTTAGTTTATAGTAAAATCTTATTGTCCTGAGAACTATTTTTGTTCCTTGAATATTTTTTCTATTTTCTTTTTTCTCCTGAGCAATTGAATATTGGTTCACTGTTAAATCCTCACAGAGAAATATTTTTCTCAAGTTCTTGGTGACATCATAATGTTCTCAAATATACCACCTGCAGAAATCTGTCCTAGTAGTAATTATAGCTTTCTTTGTGACTCTGGTCTTTCTCCTCAATTTTGTATTTATTCTGACATTGTCTTTTTTCTTTTTTAGCTGTTTCCTGTGTTGTCTTCCTAACTTTGCAACTTCTTAGGTGCCCACTGCATTCTTTAAATGCAACGTTTATAGTACAGATTCTTTTCTTTTCTTTAAAGTCATACTTCTCCTGCCCTTAGCCTGGCCATCTTTTCTCAGCAAGAATCACAAATGGGACACATTAATAATTTTTCATAACCTTTAGTTCTGTAGCATAGACCATTATTCAAGTCCTTGCACAACTCTCACTTTCAGCATTTCGACATAAAGAACGTTTGAATTTTTTAAATTTTCTTTCAGTCCAGGATTACTGGTTTGAAACAAAGATGTCAGCCCTAAAGCAAAGCACTTCTGCAGGATCTGTTGTGGGAGAGCGAAGGAAAAGTGTCATGATGGAAAAAGGCCTGGACTGGGAGGGCAGAAGCTCCACAGAGAAGAACTATAAGTGCAAGGAATGTGGGAAAGTCTTCAAATACAATTCGTCCTTCATTAGCCACCAGAGAAATCATACCAGTGAGAAACCACATAAGTGTAAAGAATGTGGCATCGCCTTTATGAACAGTTCATCCCTTTTAAATCACCATAAGGTTCATGCAGGCAAACAGCCTTATAGATGTGTTGAATGTGGGAAGTTCCTGAAGAAGCACTCAACGTTTATCCACCATCAGAGAATTCATTCTAGGGAGAAACCCCACAAATGCATTGAATGTGGAAAAACTTTCAGAAAGAACTCAATCCTTTTAAGTCATCAGAGAATTCATACTGGCCAGAAGCCCTACAAATGTAATGACTGTGGGAAAGCCTTCGCTCAGAATGCAGCCCTTACTCGTCATGAAAGAATACACAGTGGAGAGAAGCCTTTTAAATGTAACGAGTGTGGGAGAGCTTTCAGGGATAACTCAACTGTGTTGGAACATCAGAAAATCCATACTGGTGAGAAGCCATATCAGTGTAATGAATGTGGAAAAGCCTTTAGGAAGAGCTCAACTCTTATTAGTCACCAAAGAATGCATACTGGAGAGAAACCCTATCACTGCAGTAAATGTGGAAAATCTTTCAGGTATAGCTCATCCTTTGCTGGTCATCAGAAAACTCATAGTGGAAATAAACCCTATCAGTGTCGTGACTGTGGGAAGGCCTTTACAAAGAGCTCAACCCTTACTGGACATCAGAGAATTCATACTGGAGAAAAACCCTATCACTGTAAGAAATGTGGGAAAGCCTTTCGGCACAGCTCAGGCCTTGTTGAACATCAGAGACTCCATACTGGGGAAAAACCTTATAAATGTAATGAATGTGGGAAAGCTTTTCCCCAAAGTTCAGCCCTTAAACAACATAAGAAAATGCATAACAAAGAAAGAGCCACGAAATGTAGTTAGTGTGGCAAATTGTGCAGAGTAGTTTATTCCTTCTGACCGTCATAGAGGAGACATTAAATAAATTATGCATTTAACAGAAATACTCTGTGTACTTCTGAGAGAACATCTCACTTGTGAGGATATTCATTGTGAGGTTTGTACTAGTGAAATATTTGAATAAGCTAAATGTATGTCAGTACGGAAGTAGTTATAGCATACTGCGTGCTAATTGAAAAGAATGAGGTGGAGCTGTAAATACTGTACAAAGCCAGGCATGGTGGCATATGCCTGTAGTTCCAGTTGCTTGGGAGGCTGAGACAGGAGGATTGCTTAAGCCCAGGAGTTTGAGTCTGTAATGCACTATGATTGTGTGTGTGAATAGCCACTGCACTCCAGCCTGGGCAACATAGCAAGACTCCATCTCTAAGTAAAAAAATATGACAGTAAAAATATACCCATGATACCTTGTTAAGTTAAAGAAGCAAGTTGCAGGAAATCTATATTATATGCATTCAAAAAGACCTGGAAAAATAAAGACCAATCTTAACAGCAGTTATCTCTCTCTGTGTCTCTCTCTCTCTCTCTCTTTTTTTTTTAAGAGACTAGCTCTTACTCTGTCACCCAGGCTGGAGTGCCATGTGATCATAGCTCACTGTAGTTTTGAACTCTGGCTTGAACAACTTCCCACTTCAGTCTCTGGAGTAGCTGGGGCTACAGGCATGTGCCACCACACTCAGCTAACAGCAGTTATCTTTGAGGAGGATGTAGAATAAGTTGAGCATCCATAATCGGAAAATCTGAAATCTGAAGTGCTCCAAAATCCAAAACTTTTCTGAGCACCAACAGGTGCAAAATTCCACAACAGACCTTATGTGATGGGTTGCAGTTAAAATGCATCTTCAAGATTCCTTATTTTGTGCGTGCAAATATTGCAAAGTGCAAAAAAGTCTGAAATCCTAAATACTTCTGATCTCACGCATTTCAGACTAGGGGTACTCAACCTATATTGGTATGATGAAGTGAAATTTTGACTTTGGCTGTGTTCTTTGAAATGAAATATTTAATCAAGCATCATTCATGTGTCTTCTGTAACTTAGTGTAGTTATCTTCCAATATGAGAAAACTCAGAAATCATAAAAACAAGACAAATGCCACACAGAAACTAAAAGCTTTTAGTTTCTGCAGCTAGAGGCTTCTCAGTATTAAAATACAAAGCGCTGGACTTGGAGAAAATATTACCATCATCATATTTAACAGATAACACTTAGCATATCTAGAGAGTCCTTAAAAATACATAAATATAAAAATTCCAGTGGAGAAATGGTCTTGGATATGAATGTACAATTATCAGAAAAAGAAATATAAATGATTATGCCTACAAACTTTGACCCTTTGACCTACCATTTATATTTAAAATCTAATTAAAAAGTACAGTGTTGTAGTAATGAAGAGCTGGAGTCACTGTAACGTCTGTCATCAGGGGAATGTTTAAATTAAGATACATGCAGTCTTTGGACTACCATGTAGTCACTCAACATTTAATTAAAAGACAGTCCTTTAATTAATTAACATTTGGTGAGTTAGACTTTTATGAGCTGACAGGGAAAGCTGTCTATAACATTAAGTTGAAAAAGATCCAAAGTAAAGAATAATAGTATAGTACTTCTTTTGTGTAGTCAATGCATTACCTGAATATTTTATGATAAAACTATATCACAGATATAGTTCAAAATGTAAAAGAAATAAAGCAAACTTGAAGAAGAATGTTATGAAATAGAAAATATCTAAGTATTCAACTCATGACTGAAAAGGGCCAGATTTAATCAAAAGAAACACAGTTGCACACACATAGATGATTGTTAGTAAGAACTGGTTAAGCTGCTTTGGATAACAGTTTGGCAACATGAATGTAAATCTAAATGTATGTTCTCATTGACCCAGAAATGCCACCCTCAAACATTTAAGGAAATAATTTGACTAACTTACAGAGCTTGTATTGCTCATCACCATTGGTTACACTAATATCCTGGAAAGATGTGGGAGAAACATCTAAGTAGGGAAATGTTTAAATAAGTTACAAAACTCTCATAGGCTAGCATCCCAGTTACTACAGATGTATAATAAACCATCACACACTTAGCTGCCAGTATTTATGCTCACAGATTTTGTGAGTCAAGGATTCAGAAAGGGCACAGCAGGAACAGCTTTGTAACCCCATGATGTCTGGGATTTCAGTTGGGAAAATTCAAGGTTGGAATCGACAGTTGGTTAGTGGAGTCATCTGAAGTGGCCACACTATGGTAGCCACAGGTGGCTACTGAGCAGTTGAAGTGAGGCCAGTCTGAATGGAGACTAGTGTGTTGATTGAAAATAGGACTGTAAGTATAAAATGTGCATCAGATTTCGAAGACTTTGTATAAAAAAAGAAACTAAACTATTTTAATGTTTTTATATTGACTGTATTTTAGATAGGTTAAACTAAATGTATTAAAATTGAATTTTAATGTGACTACTAGAAAATTTCCATTTACATATGCGGCCTACGTGTATGGTTCGCATGTTTCTATCAGACAACACAACTGAAGGCTCCATCACAAATTGGGTGGTTGATGCTGTTGGCTGGGACCTCAGCTAGGGCAGTTGCATGTGAACACCTACATGTGACCTTTTTATGTGGCTGCATAGGCCTCCTCAGCTTGGTGCCTGGGTTCTGGAGAGTCAGGCAGAGAAACTGTTATTGCCTGTTGTGATGTAGCATCAGAAATAACAGCATCTCGGCTGGGTGTGGTGCCTCATGCCTGTAATCCCAGCACTTTGGACACTGAGGTGGGTGGATTGCTTGGGGCCAGGAGTTCAAGTCCAGTACCCAGTCTCTACAAAAAAATTAGCCAGGTCTGTGGCACATGCCTTTGGGACATGTAGTGCCTGTAGTGGTGGGGAGGCTGAGGTGGGAGGATTGCTTGAGCCTGGGAGGCAGAGGTTACAGTGAGCCAAGATTGCACCACTGCACTCCAGTCCGGGCAACTGGAGTGAGACCTTGTCTCAAACAAAGAAACAACAACAATAACAAAAAATTTGGCGTCTCTTTCTCCATAGTCAAGCCTGTCCAAACTCAAAGGAGAGGGAACATAGACCATACTTTTTTGGAGGAGTATCAGAGTCACATTGCCAGAAAAGTATATTCAATGGAGTACATTATTACAACAATTTTGGAAAATATGATCTGCCATGGCATATGATACAACCATTAAAAAGGATAAAGTGGATATGTTGGATGAAGAAATAGGTTACAGAACAGTATCTGAAAGCTTATGGCAGCAGTTTAGAAGTATAATCTTTGGAGTCAGGGTGCAAGATGCAGCTTACCTCTTAATATATTTTGTGAAACCACTGGCTAGTTATATAGCCTATTGAATCATCTACCATGTACAGATAAAAAAAACCTAGTTTTGTTTAAAGGAGGTAAATTTGTAAAGTGCTTAGCTGAATACCAGATGCAAAGTGCAAGGTAAATGTTAGCTGGTGCTGTGTTATGTTCATTTCTGTTTGTTTAAAAAGTGTATAGTATGTATACATATATACACGCACACATATATATGTACAGGTGTATATACATATATTTCTCCTATATTTTAAAAAAATATAAAATTAAAATTCTGCATAAAGATATAAAATAAAAAATTTCTCTCATATATATATGAGAGGTCTCTTACAAAATTGATTAAAGATCTCAAAAGAACGTGCTCCACCATGATCTATATCCTGTGCACAAGGCTCAAGAGGGGCCAGTGGTTTTACCTGCTGTCAGACACCGTGAACAAAGCTTGGGTACTGGCTTGTCTTATTGAGGAAACCTACTTTAACATATGAAAACAAATAAAATATTTCAAAATGGTAATGATAATTGTGACATTTTTGGTAACGTATTTCATTTAAGAAGTTTTCATTTAAAACACTAGGGTGTTTATTCAAAATGGGACAAGACAGGACAATAAAAGAAAGCTGACCAATATTCCTTATCAGCACAGAAGCAAAAATCCTGAATAGAATATTAGCAAATAAAATCTAGCAATATATAGAAATAATAATATAGAATCATGATCAAATGAGGTTAAGGCTGGTTCAGTGTTTGGAAATCAATCAATGTAATCTACGTTAAAGAAGATTAAAGACCAAAGAGGAAAAACTGCCTGATCGTACCAATTGATGCAGCAGAAGCATTTGACAACATACAGCATCCATCCATGATACAAGTTCTCGGCAAGCTAGTAGAAGGGAAGTTCCTCAACCCCATAAGGGCCAACTATGAAAAACCTATAGTTAACCTCATACTTAATGGTGAAAGACTGAATATTTTCCCTATAAGATGAAAATAAGGTTAGGATATCTGCTGTCACTACTCTTGTTTTACATAGGACTGGCAATCCTGGCCAGTGCAATAAATCAAGAAAAGGAAATAAAAAGCATACAGATTGTAAAGGAAAGAGTGTAACTGTCTCTGTTTACAAAGGACATGATTGAATATGTAGAACATACAAAGGAAGCTATAAAAAGCAAAAACCGGCCAGGCGTGGTGGCTCAACGCCTGTACTCCCAGCACTTTGGGAGACCGAGGCAGCTGAATCACGTGAGGCCAGGAGTTCAGACCAGCCTGGGCAACGTGGTGAAACCCCATCTGGATAAAATTACAAAAAATTAACCAGGCATTAAAGTGCATGCCTGTAATCCCAGCTACTTGGGAGGCTGAGGCAGGAGAATTGCTTGAACCCAGAAGGTGGAGGTTGCAGTGGGCTGAGATTTGTGCCACTGCACTCTAGCTTGGGTGACAGAGCAAGACTCTGTTTGAAAAAGAAAAAGAAATCCAAGAACTAATAAGTGAGTTTAGCAAGATTATAGGATCCAAGGTCACACACAAAAAATGTTTCTACACACTAGCAATGTACAACTGAAAGCTGAGATTAAAAACAGTGTCATTTGCAATAGTTCATAAAATAATGAAATTCTTTGGTATAAATCAAAACATGCATAGGACCTGTACACTGAGAACTATAAAATGCTGATGAAAGAAATAAAAGACCTAAATAAATGGAGAGATATGTCATATTCATGGATGGGAAGATTCACCATAGTCAAGATATCAGTTCTCCATAAATTGATCTTTAGATTTAACAAAATATCAGTCAAAATCCTGGAAGGATTGTTTTGTAGATGTAGACAAGTGGATTCTAAAGTGTTATCCAAGGCAAAGGAACTGGAATAGCTAAAACAAGTTTTCACAAAACTAGAAAAAACTTTGACTCAGTTTACACAGTTTAAGACACTAAAGATTTAAGACTCTAAGACTGTGGTATTGGTGGAGATATAGAAATATACATAAGTGGATCAAAATAGTCAAGAATGGACCCACAGAAATATGACTAGTTAAAAAATTTTAAACGTGGGTGCAAAAACAATTCAATAGAAAAAGAGAAATCCAATACCATTTTCAACAAATGGTATTGGAGCATTTAGCCACGTGTTAAAAATGATCTTTGACCTATACTTCACACTTTACACACAGATTAACTCAGAAGGGATTATAGAGCTCAAAGTAGAGCACAAACTTGTAAAAATTTTAGAAGCAAACAGGAGAAAATCTTCATGATCTGGGTTAGGTACAGAATTCTTAGACATAACACAAAAACCATAATCCATGCAGAAAAATATTGATAAACTGGAGCTCACATTTCTGGAAGGTAGGAAGTCCAGTATTAAGTTTCTGGCATCTAGTGAGGGACTTCTCACTATTTCATCCATGGTGGAAGGTGAGAGGGTGAGAGAGAGAGAAAGGGAAAGTGAAAGTAAAGGGGGTTGAATTCCCTCCTTTTATAGCAAACACACTGCCATGCTAACAGCATTAATCCATTCACTGCACCCACATGGCCTTATCATGTCTCATTAGGCCCCACCTCCCCAAACTTGCACTGGGAATAAGTTTCCAACACATGATTTTGGGGGAACAAATTCAAACCATAGCAACAATAAAATATTTGAGATAAATTTAACGAAATAAATGTGAGACATGTACACTGAAAACCACCATTCTGAAAAGAAATTTTAAAAAATCTAAATAAATATAGGGACACTCTGCATTAATGAAGTTGAAGCTCAATATTTTAAGATTGCAAAACTCTTCAAATTGATCTGTAGTTTCAATGCAGCACCTATCACATTTGCAGCAGGATTGTTCTGAAGAATTGACAAACTGATTCTGCAATTTATACTAAAAGAAAAATTGAGAATGGTCAAAACAATCTTGAAAAAGAACAAAGAACGAAATTAATCCCAGTTTCAGAGCTTACTATACAACTGCTAAGGGGAAAAAACAAACTTTTCCATCTGTTGTCACACCACGACGACAACACAGAAGACTTCTGCGACCAAATGTGTGGGGATTTTTCCTGTCTGACAGATAGTGTCAGATCCCACAGGTTGAGGGCTCAACCCTGTAAGACTGCCTACACCCTCTCAGATGCTAGGTGCATCTGGAGGCATTCTGGACGTAAGCCCTGGTCTCCAGAACTTCTGACCCACCAGCTTCTCAAGTTCGGGCCCCCACAATCACCTCTTTGGGTTCCATTTATATAACTGCTGTCACCACACAATTAATTTGCTAGAGCAGCTCACAGAACTTGGGGCAATACCTACTTACATTTACTGGTTTATTCTTAAGGATATTACAAAGGAAAGTGATGAGGAGGTGCCTAGGGTGAGGCATGTGGGAAATGGTATGGAGCTTTCATGCCCTCCTGGAGCGTGCCACCCTCCAGAACCTGCATAGGTTTTGCTATCTGGAAACTCTCTGAACCCTGTCCTTTAGGTTATTACGGAGGCTTCGTTACATAGGCATGATTGATTAAACCATTGGTTGGTGATCAACCTTTAGCCCCTCAACCCTTTCCAGAGGAGGTGGGCCTGAAAGTCCCAACCCTGTAATCCTCCCTTGGTCTTTATGGTGACAGCCCCATCCTGAAGCTACCTGGGGGGCTGTCAATGCATTAACATACAATAAGACGACATTTTGGTGTTTCTAAGGGTTTTAGGAGTTGTATGTTAGGAAATGAGGTTGAAGACCAATTATATATTTCACAATGTCACAGCTACTGCATTAATCAAGACAGTGTGGTCATAGCATAAAATTAGACATATAGACCCATCAAACAGAATAGAGATTCTAGAAATAAACCCTTATGTTTTTGGCCAGTGGATTTTTTTTTTTTCAGACAGGTTCTCACTCTGTTGCCCAGGCTGGAGTGCAGTGGTAAGATCATGGTTCACTGCAGCCTCGACCTCCCAGGCTCAAGCGATCCTCCCACCTCAGCCTCCTGAGTAGGTGGGACTACAGATGTGTGACACAACACCGGTGAATTTTAAAATATTTTGTAGAGATGGGGTCTCCCTATGTTGATCAGGCTAATCTCAAACTCCTGGGCTCAAGCAATCCTCCTGCCTCAGCCTCCCAAAGTGCTGGGATTACAGGTGTGGGCCACCGTGCCCATCATCAGTGGATTTTTTTTTTTTTAAATGGACTCAAATGATCTCTGTAGTGCCAGCTACTTGGGAGGCTGAGATGGGAGGATCACCTGAGCCCATTAGCAATGGATTTTTGACAGATGTGCCAAGGCAAATTCAGTGTGGGGAAAGGATAGTTTTTTCCACAAATGGTGCTGGAATAATTGGATATCCTCATGTAAAAATATATAAGTTTAGGATATATATATAAGTTTATACATATATCCTAATATATGGATATATAAACATATATATATCCTATATATAAAATACATGTTTATATATCCTTATATATAGGATATATATGTTTATATAGGATATACAAAGATATATCCTATATAAACATATATATCTTATATATAATATATGTTTATATATCCTTATATATGTTTATATATATCCTATATATAAGGATAAGTTTTATCCTCAAAAAAATATAAGTTTAGTCATTTCTCATCATACATAAAAATCAAGAAAGATCATTGACCTAAATAGAAGAGGTAAGTTATACTATATATATATATATTTGGTTTGGGATGTAGAGGCGAAGGGAAAACTTCCCCATTGCCCTCTGAAAGTTTGCTGAACATCACTGACAAAAGGCAGATTAACAGAAAAGGCATGCACATTTATTTGATCGTAGTTTTACTTGAAATAGGAGCCTTCAGAATGAAGACTCAGAGATACAGGGGATAGGGCCCATTTTTTTGCTCAGGTTCAGCAGAATATGTACAGCCATGTAGAAATCTGATGGGATGAGAAGGGTGTGATCCGATACTGACAGACTGAGTGGGGAAAGGGGAAACCCAGCAGGGCCTGTCTGTCTAGATTGTTCATGGCCTCTCTAAACATGCGTTCCTTCTTCTGCCTCTGAGGCAGGACCCTCTCTGGAATGGGGGTCTTAGGACATACAGTTAAACAAGGTAGGTCAGATAACTTTTTTATGGCCTGTTTTTACACAGAAACGTATGGGAAAGTTAGGGATATATTTTTAGGTTTTATTGCTGGCTTTGGAGAAAAGGGGTTCTGGTTTCTAGACCTGTGGGGGAAGAGGGATTCTAATTTCTATGGCTAGCCTAAGGGGAGAATGAGGGACCAGAGGCAGAAAGGTTAAGAGAAAGTCAGAGCTGCTTCTGTGGCCTTCAGTTTTGGGTATCATTTTCTGAGACCCTACTAGACAATCAATTCTTAGATATGACATCAAAAGTAAAAGTGATAAAGAAAAAAAGAAACTGATAAATTAGCGTTTATTCAAATTAAAATCACTTGCATTTCAAAAGACATCATTTGGAAAGTCACAGACTGGGAGAAAATATTTACAAATCATATATTTAATATAGGATTGTATCCAACAATACATAAAGAACTCTAACAACACAATTATTACTATTATCATTTTTTTGAGACAGAGTCTTGCTGTGTCCCCCAGGCTGGAGTGAAGTGGCGCAATCTCAGCTCACTGCAACTTCTGCCTTCCAGGTTCAAGCAATTCTCCTGGCTCAGGTTCCTGAGTAGCTGAGATTACAGGTGCGTGCCACCATGCCCGGCTAATTTTCCTATTTTTAGTAAAGACGGGTTTTCGCCTTATTGACTAGGCTGGTCTTGAACTCCTCACCTCAGGTGATACACCTGCCTCAGTGTCCCAAAGTGCTGGGATTACAGGTGTGAGCCACCGTGCCCAGCCGCAATTATTGTTATTATTATTAAACTAGACAGTTTAAAAATAGTTAAAAGATTTGCATGATCAAGGAAGTGAAAAGATGGCCCATAGAATGGCAGCAAATATTTGCAAATCATTTATCTGATAAGGGACTTGTATCCTGAATATATAAAGAACTCTTACAACTCGGTAATAAAAAGACATTTTGCTGGGAGTGGTGGCTGATGACTGTAATCCCAGCACTTTGAGAGGCTTAGATGGGAGGATGGCTTGAGTCCAGGAGTTTGAGACCAGACTAGGCAACATAATGAGACATCCCCCTGCCATCTGTACAAAAATAAGTAGAAATAAAGAAAAAAAAAAATTAGCTAGGTTTGGGGTGTGGTGGCAGGGACTTTAGTCCCAGCTACTTAGAAAGGTGAGGTGAGAGGATTGCTTGAGCCCAGGAGGTCAAGGCTTCAGTGAGCCATGTTCTCACCACTGTACTCCAGCCTGGGTGACAGAGCCAGACCCTGTCTTAAAATAATAATAAAACCCCCCCAAAGACGATCTTGACTCACTGCAACCTCTGCCTCCCGGGTTCAAGCAGTTCTTGACCTCGGCCTCCTGAGTAGCTGAGATTACAGGCGCCTGCCACCATGCCCAGCTAATTTCTGTATTTTTAGTAGAGACGGGGTTTCGCCATCTTGGCCAGGCTGGTCTTGTAACCTTGTGATCCACCTGCCTCGGCCTCCCAAAGTGCTGGGATTACAAGTGTGAGCCACCACGCCCAGCCCACCCCGAAGACATTTTAAGAGTTGTTGTATTAGTTGGTTAGGGCTGCCGTAACAGCATGCCATAGACTGGCTTAAACAACAAAAATGTATTTTCTCACAATTCTGGAAGGTACAAGTCTGAGATCTACCTGTTGGCAGGGTTGGTTTCTCCTGAGGCCCCTCTCCTTGGTTTGTGGATAGCATCTTCTCCCTGTGTCTTCACATGGCCTTCCCTCCGAGCATGTCTGTGTCATCTCCTCTTCTTATATGGACACCAGTCATTGGATTAGGACCCACCTGAATGACCTCATTTTAATTAACCATCTCTTTAAAGATCCTGTCTCCAAATACAGTCACATTCTGTGATATTGGATATTATGACTTTGTTATATGAATTCAGCCCATAACAATGAGCCAAAGATCTGAACAAGCATTTCTCCAAAGAAGATATGCAAATTGCTAATAAGCACATGACAAGATGCTCAGCATCAGTGGCTATCAGGGAAATGCCAATCAAAAGCACAATGAGATGTACTTCACACCTACTAGGATGCTGTAACCATAAAAACCGATCATACAAGTGTCGGTGAGGATGTACAGGAATTGGAGCTCTCATACATTTAGTGAGAATGTAAAATGGTCCTTCCAGTTTGGAGAACAGCCTGGTAGTTTAAAAAGGTGTAACGTACAGTTACCACATGACTCAGAAGTTCCACTCCGACGTATCTATCAAAGAGAAATGAAAACTTCCTCTGCCCCAAACTTGTACACAGATGTTCATAGAAGCATTATTCTAATAGCTGCAAAGTAAAAACAATCCAAATGTCCACTAATTGCTGAATGGAGTAATAAAATGTGGTCCATCCATACAATGGAATACTGTTCAGCAATAAAACCAAGTAAAATGCTTATACATGCTACAACATGTGTTTACCTTGAAAACATTATGCTAAATGAAAGAAAACAGTCACAAAAGACCGCATATCGTATGACTGCATTTATATGAAATACCCCCAAGAGGTCAATATGTAGAGACAGCAGGTAGACTGGTGGTTGCCAAGAATTGGGGGATGGAGGATGGGGGGATAGGGAGTAATTGGTAGTGGGTATGGGTACTGGGTTTCTTTTTTGGGTGATGAAATGTTTTAAAATTGACTTAGTAGTGATGTGGTGTGGTGATTTACATTTCTGAATATACAAAAAACCTTGTACACTTGAAATGGGTGAATCATATGGTACGTGAAATATATCTCAATAAATTTGTTTAAAAAATATATGCATTGACATTTAACCAAAGAAAATACAGTCATGTGTCCCTTAATGATGGGGAGAGGTTCTGAGAAATGCATTATTAGGCAATTTCATGGTGTGAACATTATTGAGTGTACTTACACAAACCAAAATGGTATAGCCTACTACACACCTAGGCTATATGGTGTTGCCTATTACTCCTAGGCTACAGACCTGTACAGCATGCTATTATAGTGAATATAGTGAATACTGCAGGCAATTGTAACACAGTGGTAAGTGTTTGTGTATCTAAACATAGAAAAAGTATAGTAAAGATACAGTACTGTAATCTTTTTTTTTTTTTTTTTGGAGATAGAGTCTTACTCTGTCACCCAGGCTGGAGTGCAGTGGCGCGATCTCGGCTCACTGCAACCTCTGTCTCCCAGATTCAAGCGATTCTCTTGCCTCAGCCTCCCAAGTAGTTGGGACTACAGGTGCCTGCCACCATTCCCAGCTAATAGTTTTTTTTTTTTTTTTTTTGTATTTTTAGTAGAAATGGGGTTTCACTATGTTGGCCAAGCTGGTCTTGAACTCCTGACCTCATGATCTGCCCTCCTCAGCCTCCCAAAGTGCTGGGATTACGGGCATGAGCCACCATACCGGCCTTTCAGTATTATAATCTTATGGGACCATTGTTGTATATGCAGTCTGTCATTGACTGAAATGTCATGGTGCATGACTGTATATGAAAGTTCAAATTAGCTGGGCATCGTCTCGAACTCCTGGGCTCAAGCAATCCTCCTGCCTCAACCTCTCAAAGTGCTGGGATTATAGGTGTGAGCCACCGCATGGGTGCAGGTGACCTCTGTAGTCCCAGCTACTTGGGAGGCTGAGATGGGAGGATCACCTGAGTCCACTATCAATGGATTTTTGACAGATGTGCCAAGGCAATTCAGCGTGGGGAAAGGATAGTTTTTTCAACATATGGTGCTGGAATAATTGGATATGCTCATGTACAAAATATAAGTTTAGTCATTTCTCATCATCCATAAAAATCAAGAAAGATCATTGACTTAAATATAAGAGGTATAACTATAAATTTGGTTTGGGATGTAGAGGCGAAGGGAAAACTTCCCCATTGCCCTCTGAAAGTTTGCTGAAAATCACTGACAAAAGGCAGATTAATAGAAAAGGCATGCACATTTATTTTGATCATAGTTTTACTTGAAATAGGTGTGCACCTGTAATCCCAGTTCCTTGGGAGGCTGACGCAGGAGAATTGCTTGAACCCAGGAGGCGGAGGTTGCAGTGAGCCGAGATCGCACCATTGTACTCCAGCCTTGGTGACAGAGTGAGACTCCATCTCAAAAAAAAAAAAAAAAAAAAAAAGGGCCGGGCGCGGTGGCTCACACCTGTAACCCCAGCACTTTGGGAGGCCGAGGCGGGTGGATCACGAAGTCAGGAGTTCGAGACCAGCCTGGACAACATGGTGAAACCCTGTCTCTACTAAAAATACAAAAATCAGCTGGGCATGGTGGCATGCACCTGTAATCCCAGCTACTCAGGAGGCTGAGGCAGGAGAATCGCTTGAACCCATGAGGCGGAGGTTGCAGTGAGCCGAGATAGTACCACTGCACTCCAGCCTGGCAACAGAGTGAGACTCTGTCTCAAAAAAAACAAAAACAAAAACAAAAACAAAACAAAGCTCAATAAGCACATGAAAACCTCGTTAGATATTAGAGAAATGTAAATTAAAACAATGAGACGCCACCGACACTTTGTGCCCCAGGGAATGTTGTCTGTAATAAGAAGCCACTAACAAGTGTTGGGGGTTGGAATAATTTGGATATTTGTCCCCTCCAATTATGTTGAAATGTGGTCTCCAGTGTTGGAGGTGGGGCCTGGTGGGAAGTATTTTGGTCATGGGGGTGGATCCCTCATGAATGGCTTGCTGCACTCCCCATGGTAATGAGTTACATTGAGATCTAATTGTTTAAAAGAGTCTGGGACCGGCCGGGCGCGGTGGCTCAAGCCTGTAATCCCAGCACTTTGGGAGGCCGAGGCGGGTGGATCACAAGGTCAGGAGATCCAGACTATCCTGGCTAACATGGTGAAACCCCGTCTCTACTAAAAATACAAAAAACTAGCCGGGCGCGGTAGCGGGCGCCTGTAGTCCCAGCTACTTGGGAGGCTGAGGCGGGAGAATGGCGTGAACCCGGGGGGCGGAGCTTGCAGTGAGCCGAGATCGCGCCACTGCACTCCAGCCTGGGAGACACAGTGAGACTCCGTCTCAAAAAAAAAAAAAAAAAAAAAGAGTCTGGGACCTCCCCCAATGCCACCCCATTCTCTTTCTCACCATGTGATGTGCTGGCTCCCCCTTGCCTTCTGCCATGATTGTAAACTTCTCAGGGCCTCACCAGAAGCTGAGCAGACGCTGGCAGCATGCTTGTACAGCCTGCAGAATTACGAGCCAAATAAACTTCTGTTCTTTATAGATTACCCAGACTTGGGTATTCCTTTTTAGCAGGGGTGTCCAATCATTTGGCTTCCCTGGGCCATATTGGAAGAATTGTCTTGGGCCCCATATAAAATACACTAACACTAATGATAGCTGATGAGCTAAAAAAAAAATTGCAAAATTCTTATAATGTTTTAAGAAAGTTTATGAATTTGTGTTGGGCTGCAGGTTGGACAAGCTTGCTTTATAGCAACACAAGATGGACAAGTGCAGGGGAGAATGTGAAGAAACTGGAGTCCTCATACATTGTTGGTGGAATTGTAAAAATGCCATTTTGACAACAGTTTTCCAGTTTCTTAAAATGCTAAACATAGTTTTACCATATGACCCAGTGATTCTACTCTGAGATATACCCAAGAAAATTAAAATATATATCCACATAAAGACTTACATGTATATATTCATAGCATCTTTTCTTTCTTTTCTTTCTTTCTCTCTCTCTCTTTCTTTCTTTCTTTCTTTCTTTCTTTCTTTCTTTCTTTCTTTCTTTCCTTCCTTCCTTCCTTCCTTCCTTCCTTCCTTCCTTCCTTCCTTCCTTCCTTCCTTCCTTCCTTCCTTCCTTCCTTCCTTCTTTCCTTCCTTCCTTC
>NC_037677.1:39099399-39115039 GCF_003255815.1 Theropithecus gelada
TCCTTCCTTCCTTCCTTCCTTCCTTCCTTCCTTCCTTCCTTCCTTCTTTTTTTTTTTTTTTCTACTGGAGTCTAGCTCTGTCACTCAGGCTGGAGTGCAATGGTGCGATCTCGGCTCACTGCAACCTCTGTCCCCCAGGTTCAAGCAATTCTCCTGCCTCAGCCTCCTGAGTAGCTGGGATTACAGGCATGCACTATCATGCCTGGCTAATTTTTGTATTTTTTTTGAGACAGGGTATCATCATGTTGGCCAGACTGGTCTTAAACTCCTGATCTCAGGTGATCCACCTACCTCAGCGTCCCAAAGTGCTGGGATTACAGGTGTGACCCACCGCACCTGGCTGTCAATTTTCGAAATAGCCAAAAACTGGAAACAACCAAAATGTCCATCAACTTATGATTGGACAAACAATATCTGCTATGTTCATACAATGGAATATTAACAATAAAAGGAATAAAGTAGTGATACGGGTTACTATATGGATGGACCTCAAAAACATTCTACCAAACAAAAGAAGCCATATATTCTATAATTCCGTTTATATGAAATGTCCAGAAAAGGCAAGTCTATAAAAACAGATATTAGATTTATGGTCCCGTGGAGCAGAGGGTGGCAGTGAGGGATGTTTCCAAATGGAAATGAAGTTTGTTGATGGTGTATTGCAAATGTTCTAACATTAGATTGAGATGTTAGTTACTCAGCTGTGCACATTTTCTAAAAATAATTGAATTGTACACTTAAAATAAGTGAGTGTTATTGTATGTGAATTGTGTTATTGTATGTGAATTATGCCTTGATAAAACTGTTTTTAAAAGTGATAGCAAGGTATGGGAGTTGAGGGTGTTTGCAAGTAGGTGATTAAAAGAGGGACCATATAATAAAAGCTGGTAAGGAAGGATGAACAGTAATGAAAGAGTAGCAGGATCCATGAATTATTTGATGCAGCTGACAATTTATTGGCTTTAGTTCACTAGAGGAAGTGAGATGCAAAGACAGGAGTTGATAATCAGAAAGTGAGATGATTAAAGTTGAGACCATTGTTGGATTGATAATGCAAATGTTATGAATATGATCATGGATGGAGGTGAGAGGCTCTGGTCTTACAGAGAGGAAGTTCATTGGAAGTAAGGAGGAAAAGTGATGAGTCATTTATAAGCACTCCAAGTGGGATGATAGTAGAGCTGGAGTGAGTGATAGTGATACAGGAACTAAAATCTTCAAGGAGCGACCCAGGTGATAGATAACTGCTGCAAAGAGGAATAATGTGTACAATAGCTTTAAGGCAAGAGACTCAACGTTGGAGTTAAGAGAGAGGGAGAGAGTATTGTCTTGAATCAAGCAGAGACAGGGTCACAACAGGCTATAGTCAGGATTATATGAGATGTTTGTGTAAGCAAAACCCCAAGAAACTTCCTGAAAGGTTATGACAATAGTCAAACAAGTTTTTCCAGTACATCTGTAGCTTGTGTTGAATGAGATGTATTGATTACAGTCGCCATTTTGGACTATGGCAAAGCTAGGGAGGTTAGTGGCCTGAAAACATAAAAGGAGTATAATCAGTAAAATCAGGAAAAACCAGGCAGGCTGGCCAGAACTACTGGGAAGAGATAGAAATTAGAAAGCAAGCAGAATTGTGGAGTGATTTGCATTCTTTTATCAAAGGAATGAGGCCGTCTAAGAGTAAGATGGGATTCAGTACTGCAGAAACACAAGTCTTGGTCATGGCTGGATTATACATTCTGTTGTCTCTAAGTGCATGACCCTATGGCAGTGACATCATAATGACCCCAAATGCAACTGAAGTAAACAGAATCAGGGCAGGGCTACAGGTGATCTGGTGAACTGGACTTGGTGGATGGTGTGGAAGGGACTTTGGGAGAGACTTGTGCCCACGATAAAAGGGAAGATGAAGGTATTCATTTGAGTTTGCATGTGTGGGGCCTTTTTGGCACGGTTGACTCATCTGTGCTCCTTCCTGTGACTTGATGTCAAAATTAGGTAAGAAATCATGTATTTAATCATCTTCGTTGACTTTTCTAGTCTTCTGTGGCATTGATTTTTGAATGGAAGCCCTAGCAATAAGGAACTCGGCGTGGAAAAGGAGGACAGACATGTACTGTCTCAACGCCCTGTTTAAGGAGTAGGATAATCCAGGCCAACTGCTGCTTGGAATTTTCTTCCTGCTCTTTTTATTGTCTTGAAGGGAGTTTTGGGTCTGCTTAGAGAGTCTGGTAGGGTTGAGAGTCAAACTGTGAAGCTGGTAAGAAGAATGAGCTGTAGGCTTGTTAAAACACATTGTGCTGTCCCTCCCTTCTCCCCAGTCTCTGCAGTTTCTGGGTCAGTAGGTCTGGGACAGGGCCTGAGGATTTGCATTTCCTATAAGTTCCCAGGTGATGCTGATGTCCTTCGGAACCACTTGGTTGGATTTGTATGTATTTCTGCAGAAGAATGTTTTTGATACCGTGGAGGATACTCGCCAAGTGTTATGGGTTCAATTCTGTCCTCCAAAAAGATATGCTGAAGTCCTGACTGCCAGTACCTCATACCATGTCCTGTTTGGACATAGGGTCTTTGCAGATGTAATTAGTTAGGATGACATCATAGTGGCACAGGGTGGGCCTTTAATCCAATGTGACTGGTGTCCATATAAGAGGTGGAGAAATGCAGAAACACAGACACATGGGAGAAGGCCATATGACGGCACAAGTGGAAAGTGAAGTCCTGCAGCTGCAAGCCAAGAAGCACCAAGGGTTGACAGCAAACCACCAGAGCTAGGGACAGGCAAGGAGGGGCTCTCCCTACAGTTTCAGAGGGAGCATGGCCTTGATTTTGTACTTCTAGCCTCCAGAACTGCCAGATAATAAATTTATGTTATTTAAGCCACCTGGTTTGCGATACCTTATTATAGAATCCTTAGAAAAGTAACACACTAAGGTTACCCTCAGTGAGTCACGCCCTTGTATAACCTCTCCCTTTGTGAGAATAACCCGAGACTTGCCTCTGATGGAATATGGCAGAGGTGATGGGACACCACTCCTATGGTTGTTATGTTATATGAGACTCTGAAGACACTTAGCCGACTTGGAAGATAAGCAGACTCTTAGCAGACTTGGAAGATAAATTCTCTTCTGTTGGACTTAAAGAGGCAAACTGCCATGTGGTGGCAGAGAAGTTTAAGTGGCCTGAAGGACCTCAGGGCAAACTTCAGCTAATAGTAAGAAACTGGGACCCTTAGTACTACAGCCATCGGGAAATGCATTGCGCCCCCATCTGAATGGGCTAAGGAGGGATCTTCTCTGGTTGAGACTAGATGGACATGGCTTGGCTGGCACCCTGATTTCAGGCTGGTGAGACCCTGAGCAGAGTTCCCAGCTTGGTCCCTCCTGAACTTCAGAACTACGCAAAACTGTGAGATAATACATTTGTGTTGTTCAACCTGCTGAGTTTGCAGTAATATGTTACTAGAATGTAAAGATAGATACATTTATTAATGAAAACAGAAAAACTAAACTGCCAAACAATGTGTATAGAGTGGTCCTTTTTTGTTTAAAAAGAATGAAATAAGAAAATATGTTCAAATTCCAGTTTGCATAAGTGTATATATCAAATAGTATATAGAAATACACACAACCATATACTCTGTTTGTGTGTGTGTGTAACTTTGGAGTGATGTTATTTGGAGTGATGTAACACTTGGGTTTTTGGAGTAGGGAGATTATTGGCTTTTTTTAGTATAACTTTTTATTTGGAAGTGATAAGGAGCATATTTAGCTTTAATGGGAAAATCAGATAACGTATATTAAAGAGAAAATAAACACAGAAACAAGAAAATAAAAATTTATTATGGCCCTTTTGATCAGAACCACCATCCTCCAGTAATTCGACAAAATGACAAACACAAAGGGAAAGAGGAGAGGCTCCTGGGAGATGTCCTCTAGGCCTTTTAGGAAGCATGGAGTTGTTCCTTTGGTCACGTATATGTGAATCTATAAGAAAGATGATATTGTAGACATTAAAGGAATGGGCACTTTTCAAAAGGAATGCCCCACAAGTGTTATCATTGCAGAACTGGAAGAGTCTACAGTGTTACCCAGTAGGCCGTCGGCATTGTTGTAAACACGCAAGTTAAGGGCAAGATTCTTGCCAAGAGTATTCATGTGGGTATTGAGCACATTAAGTACTCTGAGAGCCGAGCTAGCTTCCTGAAACTTGTGAAGGAAAATGATCAGAAAAAGAAGGAAGCCAAAGAGAAAGGTACCTGGGTTCAACGGAAGCGCCAGTCTGCTCTGCCCAGAGAAGCACACTGTGTGAGAACAAATGGGAAGGAGCTTGAGCTGCTGGAACCTCTTCCCTGTGGATTGATTCATGGCATAATCAGTGTTAAAAAAAAAAAAAAAAGACCTCTGGACTGTAAAAAAAAAAAAAGAAAATTATGAGCACCCCTCCCGAAGATAAACACTATATAATCCTTGCTTTTAACAGGTCACCTTTTAAACATTATATTTAATGATATATTTAATTTTTATATACACAAACATAACACAATACGTAAATTACGGAATAGTGGAGTAAGTTGCGTGTTGATGTTTATGGACTTTAGCAAAAGCATCGGACCAGTTTGTATTTGGTCTCAGAGCCTCTTTGGGGTTGATGGAAGTCATATTCACAGTGCTGAACAGTCGCTGCCGCTGCTTCTGAATTTTGTCCCACCTTGTGTTTATTTCTCTCCCTTTCTGAATTTTCTGTTTCTATTCGCTACCCTAACCGCTAAGAACTCTCAGGAACAGTGCTCCCTGATTGGTTTAAGCTAAAATTTCCACCCCCATGGTAGAGCAGATCCAGTGGTTCTCTTCTGGATTTTACTTGTCGCCACCTTTTATTTCCTGGGAAAATTTGATTATGAGGTTGGATAGTTTGTTTAAAAAATGTCTGCTAATGTTTAATCCACACTTTCAAGCCTAAGGAGCTCTGGAAATAATTTTTTAAATAGAAAAAATTTTAATATAAGACAATTAAAGGGCCAGGCACAGTGGCACACACCTGTAATCCCAGCACTTTGGGAGGTCGAGGTGGGAGGATGGCTTAAGTCCAGGAGTTTGAGACCAGCTTGGGCAGCATAGTGAGACCCTGTCTCTACAAAAAATACAAAAATAGCTGGGTGCAGTGGTGCATGCCTGGGGTCCCAGCTATTTGGAAGGCTGAGGTAAGAGGATTGCTTGAGCCTGGTAGGTTGAGGCTGCAGTGAGCTGTGATCGCATCACTGCACTCCATCCTGGGCGACAGAGTAAGACCCTGTCTCAAAACAACAACAACCATTAAAGTGTATATAACTTAATCTAGCAATTCTACTTCTGGGAATGTATTTTATGTTTAACTGTTCACAGTTACATGAAAAGATATGCATAAAGATGTTCCCTGCGGTATCGTTTGTGATAGTAAACACTTACAAGCCAATAAATCAGCAGAGAAACTTGTAAATGAATTATAACCCGTGATACTGTGAAATATATATATTTAGTCTTTGTCCTCATTTCCTGATATACAGCTCATAATTGTCTATTAACAATCTAGGCAGATCTAGACGAAGTAATGTAGAAACTCAGAATATTTTAAGGGAAAAAAGTAAACGTGTAGATCAAGCTTGTCCAACCCATGGCCCACGACCGCATACGGCCCAGACAGCTTTGAATGTGGCCCAACACAAATTCGTAAACTTTCTTAAAACATTATGAGATTTTTTTTGGCGATTTTTTTTAAAGCTGTTTAACTGTTGTTAATGTTAGTGTATTTTATGTGTGGCCCAAGACAATACTTCTTCCAATGTGGCCCAGGGAAGCCAAAAGACTAGACCTGCCTGATGTAGATCATTATGTGTGGTTTGATCCTGTTAAGGAAATAAACCATATGTGTACCTCCAAGCTCCCTTCCTCACTCTTTTTATAGTGAAATTGCTCTGAGTGTTTCCTCTGCACACATTGAGAACCACATCAGTGTTGTAGTTATTGCTTCAGAAGCCTAACATAGTTTAGAAAACTTAAGAGAAGGATAATCTATTATATCTACCCATATTTCTACTCTTTCTGTTTTTTTTTTTTTTTTTTTTGAGTCAGTCTCACTGTGTTGCCCAGGCTGGAGTACAGTGGCGTGATCTTGGCTCACTGCAACATCTGCCTTCCAAGTTCAAGTGATTCTCCTGCCTCAGCCTCCTGAGTAGCTGGGATTACAGGCATCTGCCACCATGCCAGGCTGATTTTTTTTTTTTTTTTTTTGAGATAGAGTCTTGCTCTGTTGCTCAAGCTGGAGTACAGTGGCGTGATCTCAGCTCACTACAGCCTCTGCCTCCTGGGTTCAAGTGATTCTCCTACCTCAGCCTCCCGAGTAGCTGGGATTACAGGCATGCACCACCACACCTGGCTAATTTTTGTATTTTTAGTAGAGATGGGGTTTCACCATGTTGGCCAGGCTGGTCTCGAACTCCTGACCTCAGGTGATCCACCCAGCTTGGCCTCCCAAAGTGGTGGTATTATAGGTATGAGCCACAGGACCTGGCCTCTTTCTGTTTTTATTTTTTCCTTTCTCATGCTTCAAGTTTCCTTGTTTTATTATTCTTTTCTGCTTGAATAACTTTTTTAGCCATTATTTTAGGGAAGGTCTGCTGTTGAAAAATTCTCTTGGTTTTCTTTCATCTGAAAGAAATGATTGATTTCCCCTTCATGTTCCTTTTCATACTTAAATTAACTTTTAAGTTCAGGGGTACATGTGCAGGTTTGTTATAAAGGTAAACTAGTGTGATGGGGGTTTGTTGTACAGATTATTTCGTCACTCGAATATTAAGCCTAGTACCCATTAGCTATTTTTCCTGATCCTCTCCCTCTTCCCAATCTCCAGTAGGCCCCAGTGTGCATTGTTCCTCTCTCTGTGTCCATGTGTTCTCATCATTTAGCTCCCACTTATAAGTGAGAACATGCAGCATTTGGTTTTCTGTTCCTGCATTAGTTTGCTAAGGATAATGGCCTCCAGCTCCATCCATGTTCCTGCAAAAGACATGATCTCATTCTTTTTTATGGCTGCATAGTATTCCATGGTGTATATGTACCACATTTTCTTTATCCAGTCTATCACTGATGAACATTTAGGTTGAGTCTATGTCTTTACTATTGTGAGTAGTGCTGCAGTGAACATATGTGTGCATGTGTCTTTATAATGGAATGACTTATATTCCTTTGGATGTATACCTAGTAATGGCATTGCTGGGTTAAGTGGTATTTCTGTTTATGGGTCTTTGAGGAATCACCATACTGTCTTCCATAATGGTTGAAATAATTTACACTCCCAAGAACAGCGTAAAAGCATTCCTTTTTTCTCTCTGCACTTTCCCCAGCATCTGTTACTTTCTGACTTTTTAATAGCTTTTAGTAATAGCATTCTGAATGGCGTGAGATGGTATCTCATTGTGGTTTTGATTTGCATTTCTCTAGTGATCAGTGATGTTGAGTTTTTAAAAAGTGTGATTGTTGGCCCCATGTATGTCATCTTTTTAAAAGTGTCTGTTCATGTCCATTGTCCACTTTTTCTTTTTCTTTCTTTTTTTTTTTTTGAGACAGAGCCTCGCTCTATTGCCCCAGCAGTGCAGTGGCATGAAGTTGGCTCACCACAACCTCTGCTTCCCAGGTTCAAGTAATTCTTCTGCCTCAGCCTCCTGAGTAGCTGGGATTACAGGTGCATGCCACCATGCCCAGCTAATTTTTGTATTTTTAGGAGAGACCGCCAGGCTAGTCTTGAACTCCTGACCTCAAGTGATCTGTCTGCCTCAGCCTCCCAAAATGCTGGGATTACAGATGTGAGCCACTGTGCCCATCTGTTTGCCCACTTTTTAATGGGTTGTTTATTTTTCTCTTGTAAATTTGTTTAAGTTCCTTATAGATGCTGGATATTAGACTTTTGTCAGATGCATAGTTTACAAAAATTTTCTCCCATTCTGTAGGCTGTCTATTCATTCTATTGATAGTTTACTTTGCTGTACAGGAGCTCTGTAGTTTAATTAGAAGCCAATTGCCAATTTTTGCTTTTTCTGCAATTGCTTTTGGTGTCCTTATCATGAAATCTTTGCTCATTTCTATGTCCAGAATGGTATTGCCTAGGTTGTCTTCCAGGGTTATTATAGTTTTGGGTTTTATATTTAAGTCTTTAATCCATCTTGAATTAATTTTTGTATATAGTGTAAGGAAGGGGTTCAGATTCAATCTTCTGCATATGGCTAGCCAGTTATCCCAGCACCATTTATTGAATAGAGAATTCTTTCCTCATTGCTTGTTTTCATCAGGGTTGTTGGAGATTAGATAGTTGTAGGTGGGTGGCCTTATTTCTGGCTTCTTTATTCTGTTCTATTGGTCTGTCTGTTTTTGTACCAGTACCATGCTGTTTTGGTTACTGTAGCCCTGTAGTACAGTTTGAAGTTAGGTAGCGTGATGCCTCCAGCTTTGTTATTTTTGCTTAGGATTGCTTTGGCTATTCAGGCTCTTTTTTGGTTCCATATGAATTTTAAAATAGTTTTTTCTAGTTCTGTGAAGAATGTCAATTGTAGTTTAATAGGAATAGCATTGAATCTGTAAATTGCTTTGGGCAATATGGCCATTTTAATGATATTGAGTCTTCCTACTCATGAGCATGGAGTATTTTTGCATTTGTTTGTGTCATCTCTGATTTCTTTGAACAGTGTTTTATAGCTCTTTTTGTAGAGAAAAATCTTTTACCTCCCTGGTTAGCTGTATTCCTAGGTATTTTATTTTATTTTTTGGCAGTTGTGAATGGGACTGCATTCCTGATTTGGCCCTCGGCTTGACTGTTGTTGGTGTAAAGGAATGTTTGTGATTTTTGCATATTGTATCCTGAGACTTTGCTGAAGTTGTTTATCAGCTTAAGGAGCTTTTAGGCTGAGACTATGGAGTTTTCTAGATATAGGTTCATATCGTCAGCAAACAGGGAGAGCTTGACTTCCTCTCTTCCTATTTGGATGCCTTTTATTTCTTTCTCTTGCCTGATTGCTCTGGCCAGGACTTTCAATATTACGTTGAATAGAAGTGGTGAGAGACGGCATCCTTGTCTTGTGCCAGTTTTCAAGGGGAATGCTTCCAGCTTTTCCTCATTCAGGCTGTGGGCTTGTCATAGATGGCTCTTATTATTTTGAGGTATGTTCCTTCCATACCTAGGTTATTGAGAATTTTTAACATGAAGGGATGTTGAATTTTATCAAAAGCCTTGTCTGCATCTATTGAGATGATCATGTGGTTTTTGTCTTTAGTTCTGTTGATGTGATGAATCACATTTATTGATTTGCATATATTGGACCAACCAAGCTTGCATCCCAGAGATAAAGCCTATTTTGTTGAGTATTTTTGCATTGATGTTCATCAAGGATGTTGGCTTGATGTTTTCTTTTTTTGTTGTGTCTCTGCCAGGTTTTGGTATCAAGATGATGCTGGCCTCATAGAATGAGTTAGGGAGGAGTTCCTCCTTCCCCTTCGTTCTTGAATGATTATGTTTTCACTGATATAAAATTTTGGGTTGAGAGTTCTTTTCTCTGAAAAATGTGTGTGAATTCCTTCTGGCCTCCATAATTTCTAGTGACATGTCCATTGTTACTGAAATCATTCATTCACTATAGATTATGTTTTGTTTCTCTCTAGCTGCTTTCAAGATTTTTTCATCATGTTTGATTTAACGAAGTTTAATTATGATGTGTCTTGCTGTGTGTTTCTTTGTGTTTATCATGTTTGCTCTGCTTCTTGAATCTGAAAGTTTGTGGCTTTCACCAAATTTGGGTAATTTTCAGCCATTATTTTTTTCAAGTACATTCTTGGCCTTCCTAATTTCTTTTCTCTTCTAAAACAGCAGTGACACCAATGTTATCTCTTTTGTTATTGCTTCCCAGGTCCCTGATAATCTGTTAATTTCTTTTTAGTCTATTTTCTCTCTGTCATTCAGATTGGGTAATTTCTATTATTCTATTTTCAAATGTATTGATTCCTTGGTTCACCATATTCATGCTGCTATTGAGCCATCTAGTGATTTTTACATTTATTTTCCAGTTCTAAAATTTCCATTTGATTCTTTTTTATTCACCACCTGCATGACCTTGTATAAGTTTTTTTAAACCCCTCTAGACTTTAGTTTTCTGAATTATAGTTAGCACTTATTCAAGTTTGCTGTGAGAGCCAAGGATATAAAGCTTAGCTCAGCATCTAGCAAAGCCTAAGCATTTCAAAAATGTTAGCTGTCATTTAAAAATCATTTTTCTACATACTAATGTCAAATATTTCTGGTTTTCTGGTGTATGATTTTTATTGTATGGAGTCAGTCCCACCTTACAGACACATTGATATTTTACAATGAAAGTCAGTGGGAAGCTAGATTCTCATTTTAACAGAGCAAAATTCTGCACTTCAGTGGAATATGTTTATTCAGTCTTAATGTACCCATACACTAGGAACTTTAGCCTAAAATTTTAACTTAACATTTTGATATTTAATGATTTGTTTTAAATATATTTTATGTGTTATACATATTATACAAATATATGCACATTTATATAGATTTATGTATTATATATACCTATATAATATATATACAGATGTATGTATTATATACACATATATAGTTGATTCTCATTATTCACAGTAGTTATGTTCTGTAAAGTCTCTGTGAATATTGATTAGCAAATATGGAACCATTGTTCCTAGGAGAAATACAGGGTTAGGTTCCTACAAGCTTCTAGTCACAACATTTTAATAAGCTGATCAAAATATAACCTTGTTTTATGTATGTTTCTGTTTAAAGAAACCTAATTTAATATATATTGTTGATTCATTTACTTTAAACTCATTGCCAAGAGGAGTATAACTCATCCCTGAACAAAGCTTATGTAACACATGTGTTTTCTCCCTCCACAAGGCACCTCACAGCTTAGGAAAAACAGAGAGCACTTCAGCACTAAATTTGAAGTCATTTTAAACAGAAAAATCATCAACAAAAAGCACAAACCTATGAAAAACGTAGCACTCAATATATTGTGAAAAGGCCACTTGTTTATAATATAAGAAAGGAAACAAGAAGACAGAATAATTGTTTGACTTTAGCTGGGAATGTGCATGTTGCATGACTCAAATTTCTCACTGTCCTCTGCATGTCTGTGAGTGACTGACCACAAAAGCACAGTGAGTATTGATTTGGGGGTTACAAATAAAACTTAGCAAGTAGGTATATTTGTAAGTATAGAATCTATGAATAATGAAAATCAGTTGTACAGACACAAACACACACACACACACCCCTACATATATATATTTTCTTAATTATCGAAATTCTAGGTAGATGAAACAGATTTGGGTCTTTACTTGGACATATAATATGGTGCTGTGATGGGGAAAAATTTTAGACTTGAAAGGCACATTAATTTTACAAACTACACTTTATCAGGATGTATTATGTATTTTATATATTGTTTGATTAGATTTGCTAAAATATTAAGTATTTTTGTGTCTATGTTCATAATTTTCTTTTCTTATGACATCTTTGGTTCTAGGGTCAAAGTAATACTGATTTTATACAATGACTTAGGGCATATTTTCTTTTATTTTCTGAAAAAATGTGTAGGAATACTTTTTTATGTTTTATGTTTTATCAGTAAAGCGATTTTGGCCTGGAGTTTTCTTTGTGTGAAGGTATTTGAATTTCTTTATTAGATATAGGGATACTTGGATTTTCTATTTCTTTTCTTTTTTTTTTTTTTGGTGGAGACGGGGTCTCACTATGTTGCCCAGGGTGATTTCAAATGCCTGGCATCAAGAAATTCAAGAAATCTTCCTGTCTTGGTCTCTCAAAGTGCTAGGATTACAGGTGTGAGCCACTGCACCCAGTTGATTTTCTGTTTCTTCTTCTGTCATTTTGGCAAGTTGTGTCTTTTAAAGACTTTGTACACTTCAATTTGTTGTTGAACGTTTCGACATAACACTGTTCATAGTATGCTTTCATTTTTCCTTTAATATCTTTGTAATTTGTTGTGATGTCCTTTCTTTTATTCCTGATATTTGTAGTTTGTGTTTCTTTTTTTTTTTTTGATTAGCCTTGCTATGAGTTTATCAGTTTTATTAACCCTTTCAAAGAGCTTACTTCTGCTTTGCTGATATTCAGTTTCATTGATCTACTCTATTATGAACAATATCTTCTTTCTTTGGTTTTGATTAACTCTTTTTCTAGCTTCTCAAGTAGGTAACAGATCAGTGATTTTATGTTTTTTTCTTTTCGAATCCAGGCATTTTAAAGCTACACAATTCCCCTAAAGAGCTGCTTTAACTGCAGCCCTCATATTTTGACACATATTATCATTCAGTTCAAAATATTTTCCTCAATTTTCTTTGTGATTTATTCTTTGAACTATAAGTGATTTAGAAGTGTACAGTTTAATTTCCAAACAATTGTGGGGATTTTCTAGATATTTTATTATTGTTGATTACTAATTTAACGACGTAGTGGCCAAAGAATATACTCTGTATAATTCAAGTGTTTTAAATTTATTGAGACTTGTGGCCCAGCATATGGTCTATTGTGGTGAAGGTTTCATGTGCACTTCAGAGGAATGTGTATGCTGCTTTTGATGCGTGTAGTACACACGAATACCAATGGCATCAAGTTGGTTGATAGTGCTATTCAAAACTTCCATATCCTTACTGTTTTTTTCCCCCTAACTTTACCAGCTATTGAGAGAAGGGTGTCAACATCTCTAACTATGGGATTTTGGTGGTGTCTATATTTCCTTTGTTCTCTCAATTTTTGCTTTATGTATTTGGGACTTATGATGTCACATTATGTATGTATATTTTAATTTTATTTTTATGTATTTATTCTTTTTGAGACAGAGTCTCACTCTGTCACCTAGGCTGGAGTACAGTGGCACAATCTTGGCTCACTGCAGCCTCCGTCTCCCGGATTCAAGTGGTTCTCCTATCTCAGAGTCCCAAGTAGCTGGGATTACAGGTGTCCGCCAGCACTTCTGTCTAATTTTTGTATTTTTAGTAGAGATGGGATTTCACCATGTTGGCTAGGCTGGCCTCGAACTCCTGACCTCAAGTGATCCGCCCACATCAGCCTCCCAAAGTGCTGGGATTACAGACATAAGCCACCGCACCCTGGCCCATATATTTGGTTTTTATCTCCATTTCCTGACATAACAGCTTCTCTCTTGGAATCTCGTGAGTGATAAGAGTGCGTTTTTTATGCTAATAAGATGACTATGGCCAGGGGTCCTAAGGTAGCTTCAGGATGGGGCTGGTCACCATAAAGACCAAAGCAGGATTAGGGGACTGGAACTTTCAGCACCCCCCTACCACAGGGAGGGGAGAGGGGCTAAAGGTTTAGTTGATCACCAGTGGCCAATGATAGATTTTCTGACCTCTTTACTCTTTATTATTTACTCATTCCTTTTTGCAGAACTATGCTTTTAAGATTTTATGTATCGATATAGCTCTTTCTTTATATTTATATATACACATATATATTTTTGAGATTCTGAAAGTATAAGTATACATATAGGCATATATTTTTACATTTCTTATAATGCAGTACTGCTGGAGTCCAGCATCTACTTCTTCATTTTATAACTTGGATTAGATATCAGTTAACTATCTATACCATGCCTCTTATTTTGTCAAAGAGAATGTTTATTTTAAACCTTAAGCTTTCTGGTGAATCATAAATCATAATTTCCTGTTTTGATTTAGCCAGTGAGGTAATATCAAGTTGCTTCCCCAGATTTTTCTTTTTTTTTTTTTTTGAGACAGAGTTTTTGTTCTTGTTGCCCAGGCTGGAGTGCAGTGGCGCAATCTCAGCTCACTGCAACCTCTGCCTCCCGGGTTCGAGTGACTCTCCTGCCTCAGCCTCCCAAGTAGCTGGGATTATAGGCATGCGCCACCCAGCTAATTTTGTATTTTTAATAGAGACAGGGTTTCTCCATGTTGGTCAGGCTGGTCTTGAACTCCCAATGTCAGGTGATCCGTCTACCTTGGCCTCCCAAAGTGCTGGGATTGCAGGCATGAGCCACCACTCCTAGCCTCTGATTTTTCCTATATATAAATTTTACAGTGGCTTATCCTTAAAAAGTACTTAAGTTATTCTGTTGTTGCTGCATAACAAATTACCTGAAAATTTAGTGGTATCCAACCATAATGTTTCATTTTTCTCATGATTTTGTTTGTCAGGAATTAGGTGAGGCAGTCTCACTTTGGAGTCTTTCATGCAGTTTTGGCCAGATGTCAGCTGGGGCTGCATTCTACTGCGCCAGAAACCTACAATGACCCTCACACATGGCTGGCAGGCTGTTGGGAGCTCAGCTGAAACTGTTGGCTGGAGCATTTATATGCTTGTCCATTATAGTGATTTCAGGATAACTGGACTTTTTACATGGTGGCTGATTTCACCTGAGAGTAAGTCTCTCAAGAGAACCAGGCAGAAATTTTTCATACCTTTTAAGGGCTTTTCAGAACTATACTTGGTGTAGTATCACTTCTGTTGTGTTCTATTGTTTGAAGCAGTCACAAGGCTGTCCAGATTCAAGCGGTGGTGACATAGCCTACATATCTTCATGGGATGAGTGTCAAAGAGCTTGTAGGCAATATACTGCTTCATGGTTACTGAATATATCTTACATATAATAAAATGCACAGATCTTAAGCATTGAGTTCAATGAATTTTGTTAATTGTTTAGACCCGCGCATCTACTGCCTGATGTCAGGTACAGAATATTGTTTTCACTCTGTAAACTTCTCTTGTGTGCCTTTCAGGTCAATTCTCACACATAGTTTTTCCTGTTCTGTGAAGGCACGTAAGTGGAATTATACTATTTGTGTATTTGACTTCTTTAACTCAACATAAAACTTTCAGATTCATCCATATTGATGTATCATTTGTATGTTCTTTTTTATTGCTGAGTTGTATTTCACTGTATGGATATACTACAGTTTATCCCTCACCCATTGTTGGACATTTATTTCTAGTGTGTAGCTTTTATAAATGAAGATGATATGAACATTCTTGTATATATCTTCAAATGTTATCATGGTATCTTTGGAATAATACTTTCATATTAAAATCCAGTGTTTCTAAATTATTTCAATGCTCAAAGACCTTTGAAATTTACCTCTCTACATGGTAAGGATTTACTATTACAAGCTTTTTGGGATTAAGGAGGCAATAATTTATAGCAGGGAGTTCCCAACCCTGGGGCCATGGATCAGTACCAGTCTGTGGCCTGTTACGAACTGGGGCACACAGCAGGAGGTGAGTGGTGGGAGAGCAAGTGAAGTTTCATCTGTATTTACAGTCACTGCCCACCACTCACATTACCACCTGAGCTCTGCCTCCTGTCAGATAGTGGCAGCATTAGATTCTCTTTTTTTTTTTTTTTTGAGACGGAGTCTTGCTCTGTCACCCAGGCTGGAGTGCAGTGGCCAGATCTCGGCTCACTGCAAGCTCCGCCTCCCGGGTTCACGCCATTCTCCTGCCTCAGCCTCCTGAGTAGCTGGGACTACAGGTACCCGCCACCTCGCCCGGCTAGTTTTTTTTTTTTTTTTTTTTTTTTTTTTTTTTT